>NC_091117.1:20495000-20795000 GCF_040183065.1 Periplaneta americana | reverse complement strand
TTGGGAAAATGTACGTTCAACATCACACGATGTAATAAGTGCACATTTGAAGAACGGAAAGTCGCTACTTTTTAGTAGGCATACACCAACTTCAGACGTCTTGTCGTGACCTGATAGTACATTATTTATAATACGAAGTTGTGAATAGGCAGAATTTTTAGCAATAATGTTTCTCAACTTACATTTCACTTTTTCTGAAATTAGTGAATAGTTATTTTGGATAACGGTTTGTGATACTTTATCCACTATATTAAGGGCGTCTGAGAGTTGTAGTTTAGACGATTCTAACAGGGTGATGCTTTTGGACACGATTTTAAAATTAGAATCAATGAACAGAATATCTTCTAATAGCTCTTCGGAAGGCAATGATTTTACAGCTGCAACAGCGGAACTGTCTGCGCTATCCAATGTATCAATTACCTCCATTATTTTGCCGTAATATTCTGCATAATAATTAACAGCATCCTACCACGTTTTCCAACGGGTTAAGACTGGCTGCAGGGGTAAGGGTATTCCAGGGGCAATTGTTTGGAACACCAACACTCTCATTGTAGTATGATTGAATTCTTGTCTGAACTGAACAAATGTTAAGCTTTGACTATTCCAACCACAGTAATGCAAAAACAAGTGCTTACATAGATATACATTAGCTGTAGCTGCTTTATCTATTTGGACCGGTCACATCTCTTAACATGAACTGCTTATACTACCGAGACCGTGAGGTCGCTCACCTCTTCTATACTACCGTACATCGGCAACCTGATTGCATGCTGCGTGTGGCAATTCAACGAAGTCTAGTGATAACGAATAAAAACGCTACGACCGTATGCATCAATTTAATATTAAAAACTAAGAAGCCACCGGCGTGGCTCAGTCGGTTAAGGCGCTTGCCTGCCAGTCTGAAGTTGCGCTCGGGCGTGGGTTCGATCCTCGCTTAGGCTGATTACCTAGTTGGGTTTCCCCAACCGTAAGGTGAATACCATGTAAGCTATAGCGAATCCTCGGCCTCATCTAGTCAAATACCATCTCGTTATCACAAACCTCATCGACGCTAAATAACCTAGTAGTTGATACAGCGTCGTTAAATAAACAACTAAAAAAACGAAGATATTCATTAAGAATGTCAATATTGAATGGATCAAAGATTTTAAATATTTAGGCCGTGAAGTAGATGATACAGGGACATCATTTTATTTTTACTAACATTTCTAATATTAACCTGGCTATACCTTTGGATCAACGATTAAGAACCGGAAACACCGTTTGCTACCTCCTTCCACGGCTGGAGTTCGACGATACTGGCGTAATATACAAACAAATCACTTTACTAGGTACAGGAGGGAAGAAAAGTAGCTCATCCATTTACGTAAATTAGGAAATATCGCGATTTTGAGTTTGATAATTTTCATTAGGTTTTTGTTTAATCAAAATACAGTACAGTATTAACAATGAGTGTTTTTACTCACGAACTGAGCTGTCCATGCGGACGTATTTATTATGCAGTGTCTATTACACTGTCTACAACACATTAGCGTACACTATAGAGAATGAACTTAAATTGAAAAATAATCATAATATGGATATTTAAACACATTTTTGAAAATGGTGGCCGTTCATTTCGATACAGGCGTTAGTTCTAATGTGCATATTATCGCACTATAGACTATTGTACGTAATTCCAATTACCAGGTTCGTACTTCGTATCAGTAACTCATGTTGAAATAATTCTGTGAGACCTTACATACTGTAAATTCAATCTTCACTTCTGCCCGATCCGAAAAGATAAAATTACTCAGAAATGCTATCTACTGTCCGTCCAAGTGGTTACGTGGCAGCGTCGTAGAAAGGGAGGAAATCACGTGACAGTTAATTACTTAACGAGGCCCTTTTATTTAAGTTATTTTAAACAATTGTATGGGTATGTTACGTAGACGTTAAATTCCTAACAGAAATTAATGTTCTCAGAAAAGAGCTAAGACAGCCCAGCCACTAGCATTTACAGAGGCGAATAGAAACAGGTGAGGGGAAACTGGGATGCGACGTAGGCAAATGGAAAATGATGCAATATTGAAAGCTCTTTCGTCACTGAAAAACGCGAACATATTTTTGGAACGTACTCTTTACTATCACCGTAAGGCTAATATGATTTATGCGGTCTTGGATCTGTGTGGAGGACGGTTGAACTTCATTAGTACAAGGGGTGGGAGTGAAGTGCATTCAAAAACTCAGGTACAATAAAAATTGAAGTAAAAATAAAATGATGTCCCTGTATTAGGCATATAAGTGAGCTTTTTTTCCTAATTTTAGGTTATATTTGATAAAATATTTTATGTAGTGTAATATACCTCAAATCCTATCTTTAATCAAAAGTCTTTTCGGAAAACATATTATCTGTCTTTTTCGTGTTTCCGAAGTGATATAGTGTTAAAAGTTGTATAATCAAGATGTACAAAGAACTTTGATAAAATATTTTATCATATTATCTGTCAAAGAACTTTGATAGTGTAATAGCAGCCTTAGCATTGCCAGCTCTTCTGTATGGTCAGAGTCTTGAACAATAAAAAAAAGTCAGTAACATAAAATTGAGGTCTTGGACTTTTAAGGGGGAGTGCGGTACAGAAAAGGACAGTTAAACATCGCAGTGCAGATATTAGGGGACAACTGGGCATGGACTATTCAATGTAAACGGTAAAACAAGTAGACTATTATCAGTGGCGGCTCGTGAACTTGTGGATTGGGGGGGGGGGGCTGCAGTAGATTTTGGTACATACAAATTTCACTTCTTGATATCATTACTAATAAGTATAGGACAAAAATAAATGCACTACATATCGAAAAATCAAAACTTCCTGACTTAGTTGGGAGATGTCTGTGGCATCATTTGCCATAATCGTTAAAAAAAACTGATACCATAGATTTCAGTCTGAATTTCAAATCGGCAGACACTCAACATGCAATCTACCAGTTCATCCTGAATTGTTTTCGAATTACCTTTAAACAGTGGCATTTTCCAAATGATTTGTGAGAGACTCGTTTAGATTACTCACGAAATACACCCAGAGTTCTTCGAATCGTTTTTTCATCATGTCCCCTAAGGGGAAGTTCGTATTGGCCACAAAATTTGATACAATCAATATTTTTTAAATAATTTCACGATTTTTTCTCATTTCTCGATTATGTTTGAGAATGTTTGTTCTGTTCATTCCACTTAGTTGCGCAGCAATATTAGTTTTCCCTAACATAGCCAATGAAACAACATTTTTCAGGTGAGACTGCGAAGTTTCGTGCTTTTTAATTTTTAGGGGCAAATGTCCTAAATCTGTCACACCACTCCTAGTCCATGCAGCATCACCACCGAAGAGGAGGCAAGGAAAACAAAATACAGAATTTTTTTTTTGTCCACATCCACGTAACCACAAATGCTTAGCGTAAATTTCATTGTTATACTTCCTTACATATATGCACTATTTCGGCTGGATGAAGCTAGAGTAAGATATAAGTCGGGTAACGGACGACCCTTTAATTTCACTTCATTACATCAATCTTCTCCGAGAGGGAAAGTTGAGAAAAATAAAATTAATATTCTGTAATTCACACACACTCATGCTTGCACATTTGCACTGGTTAAGTTACGGTACTACGACGTCACACCAAAGCAACACTCAGATATACTGATGGTCAACAATGTTCTAAAACCGGAAAAGAAGTCTCTTTCGTACTTTACGTGCTATATCAAAAGGATTCTACTCGTGCAATCATTTTGAGTTAAGGCAAATCCTACGGTTCTACTGGAGACTGGATATATACCTATTATAATCATGTCCTACGAATGCCAGACTACCGCATCCATAAGATGTTAAACTATGGACCACAAGGGAAGTGCGCGACAGAGGAAGACCAATGAAGAGATGGTCAGACCCGTTTCTACGACAAACCGGAACAGGTCGTAAGGCCTAAACCATGATGTTGATTATACTGGGTGTTCAGTTCAAAGTGTGTCATGGCTCGCTGTATGCCGTCATGTGGCTAGCCGATGAGCCTAGAGAATTCAATCTTCCTACACTTCCACAGAGGTGTATAACCTATGAGGCAGAAAAGTTGCCTAGCAAGTACGGCGTTCATTCTGAAGAGTACGTACCGATATGTACGGTAACGCCGGTAGTGGCAGGAAAGTGAACTGTTTGGAAATACGTACTGTCGGGATATAGGGAGAGGGTTAAGACGATTTCTTACGTATTTGTTGACATTAACTTCGACGGTCAACATGGACACGGAGCATTTGATTTGTGTTGTGAAATGTTACCGTACGCAACCGATGATAACAAATACCCTGCGTACGACTTGCCGGCGCAAAACACAGTTCGAAAGAGGTTATGGTAGCACACAGACCGTACAGACAGCCATCTGTTGCTACGACGTTCAAATTATATCGTACACGTTCTCAAGTTCAGATTGAAGAAAGCCTTAAATAATAGGCAACTTCTCTAACATATAAGCTGAAACTCGCTTCAAATCGGTGACGCAACAACAGTGACGTCATGATACACTTTGAAATGAACACCCAGTATTTCTTGTTGGTACGTGCTATCATGGCATAGTGGTTAAAACGCTGCACTACAAAAACGAATGTCACGGATTCAATTCCCGATGATGCAACGTACTTTTTTAATTGACTTAATCCTTCTGGTTCCGCTACGAACTTGGAGTCAACACATTAAAATTAATGAGTAGGCCTTGTTATGTATGAATATGAAACTTGGACTCTCACTTTGCGAAAGGAACAGAGATTAAGAGTGTTCGAGAATAAGAAACTTAGGAAAATATTTGGGGCTAAGAGGGATGAAGTTACGGGAGAATGGAGAAAGTGACACAACGTAAAACTGCACGCATTGTATTTTTCACCTGACATAATTAGGAATATTAAATCTAGACGTTTGAGATAGGCAGGGCATGTAGCATGTATGGGTGAATTCAGAAATGCATGGAGTGCAGTTGGAAGACTGAGGGAAAACGAGTTGAAAGCAGTCTACGCCATTGATGTTTCTTTATCTTCTATTACACTACATAATAGGCCTATACATCTATCATTTAAATATATGTAATTTGAACTGGTAATGGAAATTACGGGAAAACAGCTGAACGAATTTTAATAAATGACCCCTCATTTTGAACCTTGGAACTCAAAGTTTTTCAGAAAAATAGTAGTTTTCAGTGAAATGTCAATTTTTCAACATAATTTTCCTATTTTCCAAAATCCATCTGTCGTCAGTTTTGAGAACTAGCTAATTGCATTTCAGAATAAAACAAAACACACACTACAGTAAACAATATTACACGAAGGCCATGATCTGCAAGAATGCTGACATATTTAGAGCACAAATTAAATTGGTTATTAAAAAGTGAATTTACTAAAAATAATTATTGGTCTGATTCTGTGGTGTGTAATTTTCTGGGTATAGCTGTGTATTGGATATTAAAAACTACAAAACTTGAGGTGGTTTGATGACATTATTAAGTTACCATTAGAAATGAAATATTATGGTAGTTAATGCCATGATGTGACTATTTTTCATTAATTATACATATTAATGCTATATTGATGATGTGAAAGTGAAACGTTTTGGGGTTATTTAAGTAGATGTAGAGAATAACTTAAATTAGATTTTGATTTCTATATTTTACTGAGTGGCGGCTATATAGTATATGTTACTGAAAGCTATCAAACTTACGTAAGATAATAATATTATTAAAAATCAAATATTTTTATAGTTATTAATCAAGTGGGGTTGGGTCTTTTTCATATATTTAATGGCGGTGTGGTGTAGATATTTATATGCGTGGTTCTCTTCAGTATTGGCTCGAGAGAGAGTATCTTTCATTATTATGGAAGCAAATAACTTTTAAGAATGTCTGGTATTCTTCATTGAAAATAAATCTGAAAAATGTTTATTTGAACGTCTAATGAGCTTAGTTTTCAGCATTTGCAGCAAAAGCCACTAGTTTTCTATATTATCCCTAAAACTTGAACTGTACTGCCTGATAATAGATGTACAGTGAATATGATAGGAAAAGATTATGGTCGTACCTAAGAATCTGAGATTTACTTGTGCAGAAAGTCTACAAGGAAAGAATTTTTCCAATCTTCAAAAGCATGTTGCATTAGATTTACGTTGAACTCTCCAATTACGTTGTTGGACAGCTGCCATGACCTTAAGAATCTTGTTTCTCATCTACTGTATGTTTATATTACCTGAGAAATTTCTATTCCGAAATCCGGAAATACAATGTTGTCCTTGTAATGCCTTTCTTGCGCTTCGAAATACAAGCCTACATGCTTATAAAATAATGAAGTAATTCACGCGTATATATACTGTAGACCCCTGCTCAATTATCCGTCATCGCTCGGTATAGTTTTTCAACACTAAATCGATATTATAGTCTGATCCGTTTGGGTATGGATAATATTAATTTATTATTATAAAGCTATTATGATAGTAGGAAATATTTCTTGCTGGCTATAGACTATTATGATTAAAAGATAGGAGTTTCCATAGCAATCAACGATGCATAATCTTAAAGGACAAATGAAAATCGTAGATGATTAAAATGACTACGTCGGACCATCGGATCTGTGCCCCTTCAGCGCTGTCGTAGTTCTTGGAAAAGTTAACGCCTGTACTCACTCCATTCCACCCGCTTTCCTCCCACCACGTTAAACAGCAGGCCACGAACCTTGCCGAATAGGGATGTTGCCAAACTTCCGTCAAACGGTGTCATAAATAATTGGTCCTCCATGCTACAATATTATTTCTTTCAATCAAAATACATCTTGTATTTCTACATTTTTAAACCTAAATCCCATGTCTCGAATCACTTTCCGTAGTTTTTCTCTCCAACCTTGGAAATTATTACTTCTCTCGCAAGCTTCAGTAATTCCTTCAATGTTGAAACTTCTTTCTGAACGGTATAACATTCTTGTATCTTTCTTCTTAAAATACATCGGTTCATATCATCTACAATAATTAAAAGTTCCCTTGATCTGTTCTTCTCTGGTGATTCTAGCTTTTCATCTCCTGCACAGACTCCCTCTCTCCTTATTTTCTTTATTAAGAGTTCTGACCTGTATATATAAATTACATAAAATGTTGTATTATTAGTATTAGTTAAGTAAGTAATTTTAATACATAATCAATTGAAATAAAATAAGCCTCGCCTGTGATATCAGCTGCTCTTTTCGTTGCCTGATTTATAGGAAACAGATATTGACCTGTTTGTTTCTCTTCATCGCAAAATGCTATTACGTACTTGCTTAATAATATTTCTTTCGCCACTCCGTGCCACAGTATTCATGTTGAGTTGACAACACTGGACTGCAAGTGCAAATATTGTAAACTGTCCCGCAAGAAGGCCAAAATTGTGAGTAGTGGGGGACAGAAAGGGAGAGAGATAGAAAAGAGAGAGAGATAGGAATGCAGGGAGAGAAATTAATTACCGAGGCTGAGAAGGAATTAGAGTTCAGTTCGCATATCTTACGGGGGCACAGATCCGATGGCCCGACTATACAAATCAACAGCGGGCACAATGTGTTCTATGCTATGCTAAATTTGAGAGTGTTAAAAGAGTTCAAAGGGAACTTCATCGTGAGTATGGTGTGCGTAATGTACCTAAATACGATTCCATAAGTCCATACCTGTGGAGTAACAGCTAGCGCGTCTGGCTGCGAAACCAGGTGGCCCGGGTTCGATTCCCGGTCGGGACAAGTTACCTGGTTGAGGCTCTTTCCGGGGTTTTTCCTCAACCCAATACGAGCAAATGCTGGGTAACTTTCGATGCTGGACCCCGGACTCATTTCACCGGCATTATCACCTTCATCTCATTCAGATGCTAAATAACCTAGATGTTGATAAAGCTTCGTAAAATAGCCTACCCACCTACGATTCCATAATGTTGTGGTATCGAACATTTGTAGAACAGGTTGTGTTAAGAAAAAACATGCTGGAGGTCGCAGGCGAAACCCAGTACGAGAAGCAGCTATCTCTTGACTTGGCCCCCAAACTCCCCAGATCTAACCCCTCCTGACTTGAATAATTTTTAAGGAAAAAATTGTTCCGGGGCCGGGCATCGAACCCGGGACCTTTGGTTAAACGTACCAACGCTCTACCAACTGAGCTACCCGGGAACTCTACCAGACACAGATCCAATTTTTCCCTCTATATCCATAGACCTCAAAGTGGGCTGACAAATCGTCAAGCAACAAACATTGAGTGCATACTAACTCTGTGTGACTTAAATTGTGTTTTTCTGTTAACGAACAGTGACGTGTAGTCTATTATGCAAATCAAGCTTCCAGGTACAACTCCCTGTAAAGTTGATTTGGATAATGCCCGGCCCCGGAACAATTTTTCCCCTAAAAAAAAAAGGGAACTGGCCACTTCATTCATTCATAATGTTCTGCTCAAGGGCAGGTCTTTCACTGCCAACCCAGCATTCTCCAGTCGTTCCTATTTTCTGCCTTCTCCTTTGTCTCCTCATATGATCCACTTATCTTAATGTCGCCTATCATCTGATATCTTCTTCTGCCAGAAGTCTTCTCCCGTTCACCATTCCTTCCACTGCAGTTTCTTCTCAACCAATGACCCAGCCAATTTGTTTTCGTCTTTCTAATCAGTTTCAGCATCATTCTTTCTTCATGCCCTCTTTCCAACACATCTTCGTTTCTTACTCGGTATGTCCATTTCACACACTCCATCCTTCTCCATATCCACATTACAAATGCTTCTATTCGCTTCTCTTCACTTCGTCGTAATGTCCATGTTTCTGCCATTTACAATGCTACACTCCACACAAAGCACTTCGCTAGTCTCTTTCTTAGTTCTTTCTCCAGACGGCCGCAGAAGATGCTTCTTTTTCTATTAAAAGCTTCCTTTGCCACTGCTATCCTCCTTTTGACTTCTTGGCAGCAGCTCATGTTACTGCTTATAGTACACCCCAAGTATTTGAAGCTGTCCACTTGCTCCACTGCTTTATTTAGAATTCGCACATTCACCTCCTTTACTTTTTTTCCTCTGACCATGGTCTTCGTCTTGTTGACATTTTTCTTCATCCCATACTGCTCACAGCTGTCATTTAGCTCCAGTAGCACATCCTTTAGTATCATCACCTCTCCTAACAACACCATATCATTAACTGTTATCTTCGCCATCTATTCATAGAAGTAATAACTAAAGAATCCACACTTACATCAACAAATTATCGTTCACTATCGATTAGTAGTGTCAGATATATTTGAAGGTCAGTGTACACACTAGTGTCGTGCATTAAAGGCGCTATGTTCGGTTCAAGTTCCTCGAGTATGGCGAAGTTCGATATTCGCCTATGTTCGCTCTACAGAAGGAGGCCTGTCGTGTTTGTTCCATCTTGTTGTAAAAAAATTCGCTGTCCTCCACTCTCGCCCCTTCATTTAACCGCTTAAGGCCCAATTGTATAAAACTCCCTGACTAAAGATCAACTTTGATCGAAGATCGAAAAGTAAACCGAGTTCAGACACTTCTTCTATTGTATAAAACTTTTCTGCGATCAAATTACCTTGGTTCAAATGCAATCTAAGTTCACGTGAAAAGGATTTGGCAACATCGCATAAACAGGTGAAATACGTGATGCGCGGACCATGTTATACAGGTTTGTTCAGTGTTGCCAATCTAGCGATTTTAACTCTTTTTCAACAACAATTTCTTTTAACTTTTATATTGCTTAAATAGGGATTTAGTGACTTTTTAGCACCCCATAGTAACAAAATTAAATCTTTCTTTGTTGATAATGAGAAATCTAGCGACTTTACAACTACTTTTTCGCAACTTTCCGTATTACACTCTGTTGGAGACACTTTTTTTTTTTGCAATATAAATAATGGCGGACAATAAGAAGAAGGTTGACTGTTCTCCAAGTTGTTATCATGTTATGGTGTTTGATACTGCTAAACATAATAAAGCTTTATAAAACGACAATTTTCGTTTAGTAATACAGTTAATTGAACATATGTGAATGTACCTATCACATCCATTAATAATTAATGGTTGTTATAAACATAATATAATTATAGGTTATGTTATTTGATACTGCTGAACACGATAGAGCCTTATAAAATATAAGAATGTTTGTGTATTAAGGCAAGAAATTGAAAGAAATATATATAAATGTACCTAACATATCTATTAATATTAATAATAATGGATATTTTATTTGCACAATCTGTCACTCGTATATTTCAAACAGAAAAGAAATAACTGAACTTGGATCATCTAACTTAATCGGAGAAATTTCTTCAGTCAAAGTTGACTTTAGTTTGAGACAAATTAATCTCAGATTAGACTTTATACAACACAAAATTCCAAGTTCAGCTGAAACAAGGATCAATTTAACCTCTGATCTAAGATTAAACGGTTTATACAATCGGGCCTAAGGATTTTAGTACAGATCTTGAGATTAGTTTTTCATACGAAGTAAGACGAAGTTTGTAATGTCTTGGTTGCCTCTCCCATGTTCGAACATTGCAGGACATTTTTACATACCAACGAACAATTCCTAACCACGGAATGATCGCTTGGCAGAATCGGAAATGGAACATGATTCCTCCTGGTTAGCAGCCACTCGACCAAGAGCTCTTATGCTTCATTAACGCTGCAGCTTTCAGCATTGTACTGGAAGGATTGAGCGCTGCACTCTGCCAGTCATAAGGGTAACCCTCCCTCGTCATCTGGCCAGTGTTGCCACATTATCATCCCTACAAATCAATAGCACACCCTTCGCAGGGTGGTCCTTATCACGAGATGCAGCTTACGTGGGGCTTTTCCAACCGAAGGGGTAAGTAATTAAATGTTGGAACATGCACTTCTTTGTTTCATCTGACAGAGCTCCATTACGTAGATTGCATTTTTTTTTAGATTTCGCCGAGAGTCTTTTTATTTGAAATAATTTTTCACTTTCACTAGTCAGAAATTATTTTTTTTATTAGTTATACGTCATCACTACAACCACCATCACAAGTAGACACTAAATGTGTGGGAAAATACCTATTTTGTACAAATTAACCTTTTAAGAATCTGAAAGTAGGCACAGTGCATACGGTCATGACGAATGAATACAAATGAAGCTTCATATAAATCAACTTTTTGAAATTCTGGAAGCACTCATGTATAGAAGAAAAAGCTAATAATAATAATAATAATAATAATAATAATAATAATAATAATAATAATAATAATAATTTATTTTTATTTATGTATTTATTATTAATATTTGTGTGCTGAACAACAGCCAGAGGCCAATTATAATTCAGCACAATACACAAACAGAAGATACAAAGGTGCAAAAATAGATAAATAATATCTTAAATCAAGAGAAACATACATAAATAAAATTGAGAACAAGAACAGTAAATACTAATAATCAAAACGAAACTATGCTTTAAAAGGATCTAAATTATGCCCGTGCAAATTGGCATATTTTATGCATCTACAGACTGGAGAAAGTGATTTTGAATTTGTTATAAAAAATTTTTGAAATCTTAAACCCTTTGTAAGAATACGAAGGCTGATAGCCTATTGTTTATGATAATAATAATAATAATAATAATAATAATAATAATAATAATAATAATACTTATTTACTGGCTTTTAAGGAACCCGGAGGTTCATTGCCGCCCTCACATAAGCCCGCCATCGGTCCCTATCCTGAGCAAGATTAATCCAGTCTCTACCATCATATCCCACCTCCCTCAAATCCATTTTAATATTATCTTCCCATCTACGTCTCGGCCTCCCCAAAGGTATTTTTCCCTCCGGCCTCCCAACTTAAATTCTACTGTATATGCAAATAATAATAATAATAATAATAATAATAATAATAATAATAATAATAATAATATAATTCATGATAAATTAAACAATCCGACGAGATTAATTATTTTTTTTATTTTTATTTATTCATTTGTTGTTCAACATAAGAGGCAAAGCCCAATTACAATGTTCAAGACTGCCAAATCAATTTATAAAACATAAACAAGAAAAAGGAAACATACTCTTATTAAAAACTGAAACAAAATAGAAATAAGAGAAATAAAAAGAGAGAAATTGAAATAAGGTGTGAAAATAGCTTGAAATTAACTAATAACAATATTCTGTAAAATATAATTACAAATAATTCTGTATCTAGATAAATTCATATTGAAAATATGAACATTCGGATGAGGATGTAATTTATTGTATAACTGTAACATTTGGAAAACTGGGAAATTTTTGTGGGATTCAGTATTTGTCCTTGGTATGTAGAATAAATTTTGAAATATCGTTTTAAGCTTAGGTGCATATAATGTTATATAATAAAATAAACCAACACAGTCCAACTTATTGTTAATAATTTTATAAAGAAATTTTAAAGATTGACAATTTCGTAAGTACATATACACGAAATCAGATAAATTAATCATTTAACTAAATTTTATTGTGTCTATTTTATACAAATTAACTTTTTGAAAATCTGAAAATATACAGCATACACAAAAAGTAACTAATTAAACAATAGACCGAGAGGGTAGTTTTATATCGCTAATCTATACAGATTAATTACAGACTCTGAGAAATAATATTAATGAAAATTAAACAAGGTAATAAAGTTTCATACTGCCTATTAGCCACAATGGTGGTCTACTAGATAGAACGCTAGACTTATAATCCAGTGAACCACTCTTGAGCAAAACAAATCACCTTATCTCATCTCGGGTGTAGCGTAGACCAGCCTCCTATGGTGCATCCTGGGCAACGACTCTGTCGGTAAATTGGTCTACACAACTGGCTTCATATGGGTGAATGACGAACATTCAAGTATAGTCGGACCATCGGATCTGTGCCCCCGTAAGATATGCGAACTGTACTCTAATTCCTTCTCAGCCTCGGTAATTCATTTCTCTCCCTGCATTCCTATCTCTCTCTTTTCTATCTCTCTCCCTTTCTGTCCCCCACTACTCACAAGTTTGGCTTTCTTGCGGGGCAGTTTATTTGCACTTGCAGTCCAGTGTTGTCAACTCAACATGAATACTGTAGCACGGAGTGGTGAAAAAATATTATTAAGCAAATAATAGCAATTTGCGTTGAAGAGAAACAAACAGATCAATGTCGGTTTCCTATAAATCAGGCAACGAAAAGAGCAGCTGCGATCACAGGTGAGGCTTATTTTATTTCAATTGGTTACGTATTAAATTTACTTACTTAACTAATACTGATATAATACAACATTTTTATGCAATTTATATGGTAGGTCAGAGCGCCTAATAAAGAAAATCAGGAGAGAGGGAGTCTGTGCAGGAGATGAAAAGCTAGAATCACCAGGGAGGAACAGACCAAGGGAACCTTTAATTCTTGTAGATGATATGCATCGATATATTTTAAGAAGAAAGATCAAGAAAGAAAGAAGTTCCGACATTGAAGAAATATAATATCGTAGCATATGATAACTTCGCCATAGCCGGTTCCTAGTCCGATGAGAAAGAAAGAGGGTACATGACTATGTGTTCATTTATTCTTACAATTTTGTTATGACTTCAAGATCATGTTCCAAACCTAACAAAGTAAGATAATGAGGTGAAGGAGAAGTATTTGTGACGAAAACATTTCTCTTTAAAAAGGAAATAGATTCCCTTCAAGTTATTTCCATTTAACGAACAAATAGCCACTGTAATCATATAATTATCTCCAATTAATCATAGAAGTCAATCAGCGTCATTAGACCTACTTATATTAAATTATGAATAAGTAATAATTAACCTCACATTACTAATAAGCAATATTTAAGAAACATGACACTGTTTGACGGAAGTTTGGCAACATCCCTATTCGGCAAGGATCGTGGCCTGCTGTTTGGCGTGGTGGGAGGAAAGCTGGTGAAATGGAGTGAGTACAGGCGTTAACTTTTCTAAGAACGACGACAGCGCTGAAGGGGCACAGATCCGATGGTCCGACAATATTCGTCATTAGTTAAAAAAATCGCCCATTATTACCTTCTTTTTGACGTGAGTAGTATGTGTGTAAGTTCGGTTCAGTAGATTTGGCGCATATGGGGGCAGTGTCTATCCGTGCCGGAGTGTATTGCGGGTAGCATCAGCTCGAGGACGCTAAGGGGTAAGATGCTCGTGTAAAGAGTTCAGATACATAGAAATTATTCCCTTCCTGCAAGCGTTTGGTAGCTTCGTTCAACCAATACCTCCCCCAAGAGCGGTTATTGGCGCAGAGGTCTTATTTCGTCTCTCTACTCTACAGATTCCTGGGGCCATCCCAGAAAATCAACAGATACATTTTCAAGTCAGTTTTGTCGCGCCTATAATTTCTAAACCATACGACATACTCCAATGAAGCAAACGGCGATCGACAGACACAGGATCAGTGTATCCAACTTGACCTTGAGTTGGAGCGTGGCTGACGAGAAAGACAGGCTACGGCGCGACGTCACATTCTTAGTCATAACATGGCCAACACTAAACAAGTTTATATATAAATGCAAGTTTAACATGAGTTGGGGTTTTTCCGAGGTGTTCCCCAAAACATACGGAAAATGTCAGATAATTAATCTATGGCGAATTCTTGGCCTTACGTCAAATACCATCTCTCTAGCACCAATTTATTTGACGCTAAATAATCTAGTAGTTGATAAAGAGCCGTTAAACAACCAACTAAAAACTACTTTTCTTATATCAATTTTTCATCTCTAGCTGTTCTAAAATCCATTATTTTCAATGCCCTATCACTCTATATTCAATCAGGAGAATTGAGACAACAACGAGTTGCTGAATTCGATCATCAATGTGCAAAACGTGGCTCAACGCAGGACAAATTCAACGTTAGTGACGTACAGTACACCAATATCCAGTTGAAATTCCAATGAATGATCTCAGGGGAATCGAACACGAATATTTGACATTTCTGATAAATTTATTTATTTATTTATTTTATTGCTACTAAATATCAAATGAATACAAGATATTTTAATATATAGTGAGGGTCACATAAGAACAGTTCCTAACAGCAAATATTGCCATCTTGTCAGTGTTGCCAACGGTTACCAGATATCACACGATCCTACATACTAAATGACTTATTTACTTACCGTACTTTATGTTGGAACGTTATTCTAAATAATTCAATAATTTGTAACATATTTTCATAAGAAAACTATACGGAAAAGGGATCAACATGTCAAGTATTTTGTTTGGCAATACGAAATTCATTGGTTTGACTAAACAATTGACTCACGAGACCTAACCTAAAAATGTATTTTGTTTGACCACATGAAATTATTAGTACCAACTCCGAAAACTTACCTGACTATAGTCTTGAATTATAACCACAACACAACACATAAAATAACTTATGTATTAATATTAATACTGATATTAATTAATTATTAGTATGTTCAAATTTCACTAACTTCTAGTAACTGGCTCAGAAATCTAGTACAATTTAAATTTAATGGAACTCCAGTACCGACAAATATTGTCGATATTTGCCTCAGCTGCTAACATACCAGTTACAAAATCACTACCATTTGTAGTATTTGTCAGTATCGCAATTCGAAACGAAGTTGGCAAAAGAAAATTCAACCTGCAAACTAGAAAATCACCACAATCCACTAGCATATGTAGTAGTGGGAGGAAAAATGGTTAGGTTTCACCTTTAGGGTATGAAGTAAGCTGACCCGGACTGTAATATAAACTAGCACTCCTGAATGAGCAAGGCCCGTGCTCAGGAGGGGATTCCAATACAAGCAAAAATAAAATGGAGAGTGAATAAATTACAGATTAAAAAGTGTTAAATATCTTTAAACCCAAACTATAAATCCAACACAATTTTTTAATATTTTAAAATTAATTTAGAGAGTATTAGTGATTAAAATAATATTAGAATAAAATTTGTTTAATAATCTAGGACCTTGACTCATGCTATGTTAAAAAAACTGCATTGTTTTACATTGAGGTTCAGACAAACGCAGAGATTTCATATTTTTAGTTCTATATTTATGTATATATACCTTTCAAAGTTAAGATTTCTGTGAAAATATTTTAATAACGTAAAATCTTAAATTTGTTTCATGTTGAAAAACTTGAATTGTTTAAACAACAGTTCAGTTGAGTGCTTCACATTGCTGCCTACATACATTTGAATTTTGCAATCACTGGATATCTCGACGCATCTGTTAACGTGCGATAGCCTTTATCACATTTTGTTTTGCGTCATTGCTCCCTTATCTGTTGTAACTAATTGTTCTGCTTATTTCATTAACGGTCTCTTTCATTTCCGGACTAGTATTAATATATTTATTATTATTATTATTATTATTATTATTATTATTATTATTATTATTATTATTATTATTATTATTATAGTCATAGATTCTTGTCCGCCGTGAATGTGTGTCCTTAGCCACGAATTTATGAGTGTCTGCCAATCTATCGGGAATCTGATTTTTAAAGAGACAAGAAAATTAGTAGTCAATTTTACCAATCTAGCCAGTGTACTCTTTCTTGAAAAGACTTACTTGTCACATTTGATGATAGCTTTCATGTTATTCTGACAAGTCCAAGACGTTTTCTCAAACTATAAGTCTCTTGGATATTGTTATGATGACGATATAATATCATGGGTTTCCCGACCCTTCCACGTACTTTTATTGTAGTTCCTATAACAACCGTTACGGCACTGCTAGATATAATATCATGGGTTTTCGGACGCTTCCACGTATTTTTATTGTAGTTCCTATAAAAAACCAGTCCGGCACTGCTAGATATAATATCATGGGTTTTCGGACGCTTCCACGTACTTTTATTATAGTTTCTTATAACAACCAGTCCGGCACTGCTAGATATAATATCATGGGTTTTCGGACGCTTCCACGTACTTTTATTATAGTTCCTATAACAACCAGTCCGGCATTGCTAGATATAATATGGGTTTTCGGACGCTTCCACGTACTTTTAACTTAGTTCCTATAACTAGTCCGGCACTGATAGATATAATATCATGGGTTTTCGGACTCTTACACGTACTTTTATTGTAGTTCCTATAACAACCGGTCCGACACTGCTAGATACAATATCATGGGTTTTCGGACGCTTCCACGTACTTTTATTGTAGTTCCTATAACAACCGGTTCGGCACTGCTAGATATAATATCATGGGTTTTCAGACGCTTCCACGTACTTTTAATTTAGTTCCTATGACAACCGTTACGGCACTGCTAGATGTAATATCATGGGTCTTCGGACTCTTTCACGTACGTTTATTCTGGTTCCTATAACAACCGGTCCGGCACTGCTAGATATAATATCATGAGTTTTCGGACGCTTCCACGTACTTTTATTGTAGTTATTATAACAACCGGTCCGGCACTGCTAGATATAATATCATGGGTTTTCGGACGCTTCCACGTAATTTTAATTTAGTTCCTATGTCAACCGTTAAAGCACTGCTAGATGTAATATCATGAGTTTTCGGACGCTTCCACGTACTTTTATTGTAGTTTTTATAACAACCGGTCCGGCACTGCTAGATATAATATCATGGGTTTTCGGACGCTTCCACGTACTTTTAATTTAGTTCCTATGACAACCGTTAAAGCACTGCTAGATGTAATATCATGAGTTTTCGGACGCTTCCACGTACTTTTATTGTAGTTTTTATAACAACCGGTCCGGCACTGCTAGATATAATATCATGGGTTTTCGGACGCTTCCACGTACTTTCAATTTAGTTCCTATGACAACCGTTAAAGCACTGCTAGATGTAATATCATGAGTTTTCGGACGCTTCCACGTACTTTTATTGTAGTTATTATAACAACCGGTCCGGCACTGCTAGATATAATATCATGGGTTTTCGGACGCTTCCACGTACTTTTAATTTAGTTCCTATGACAATCGTTAAAGCACTGCTAGATGTAATATCATGAGTTTTCGGACGCTTCCACGTACTTTTATTGTAGTTTTTATAACAACCGGTCCGGCACTGCTAGATATATTATCATGGGTTTTCGGACGCTTCCACGTACTTTTATTGTAGTTATTATAACAACCGGTCCGGCACTGCTAGATATAATATCATGGGTTTTCGGACGCTTCCACGCACTTTTATTGTAGTTCCTATAACAACCGGTCCGGCACTGCTAGATATAATATCATGGGTTTTCGGACGCTTCCACGTACTGTTATTGTAGTTCCTATAACAACCGATCCGGCACTGCTAGATATAATATCACGGGTCTTCGGACTCTTCCACTTACTTTTATTGTAGTTCCTATAACAACCGGTCCGGCACTTCTAGATATAATATCATGGGTTTTCGGATGCTTCCACGTACTTTTATTGTAGTTCCTATAACAACCGGTCCGGCACTGCTAGATATGATATCACGGGTCTTCGGACGCTTCCACGTACTTTTATTGTAGTTCCTATAACAACCGGTTCGGTACTGCTACATATAATATCATAGGTTTTCGGACGCTTCCACATGTACTTTTAATTTAGTTCCTATGACAACCGTTACGACACTGCTAGATGTAATATCATGGGTCTTCGGACGCTTTCACGTACTTTTATTGTAGTTCCTATAACAACCGGTCCGGCACTGCTAGATATAATATCATGGGTTTTCAGACGCTTCCATGTACTTTTATTGTAGTTCCTATAACAACCGGTCCGGCACTGCTAGATATAATATCATGGGTCTTCGGACGCTTCCATGTACTTTTATTGTAGTTCCTATAACAACCGGTCCGGCACTGCTAGATATAATATCATGGGTCTTCGGACGCTTCCATGTACTTTTGTTGTAGTTCCTATAACAACCGGTCCGGCACTGCTAGATATAATATCATGGGTCTTCGGACGCTTCCATGTACTTTTATTGTAGTTCCTATAACAACCGGTCCGGCACTGCTAGATATAATATCATGGGTTTTCGGACGCTTCCACGCACTTTTATTGTAGTTCCTATAACAACCGGTCCGGCACTGCTAGATATAATATCATGGATCTTCGGACGCTTCCATGTACTTTTATTGTAGTTCCTATAACAACCGGTCCGGCACTGCTAGATATAATATCATGGGTTTTCGGACGCTTCCACGCACTTTTATTGTAGTTCCTATAACAACCGGTCCGGCACTGCTAGATATAATATCATGGGTCTTCGGACGCTTCCATGTACTTTTATTGTAGTTCCTATAACAACCGGTCCGGCAATGCTAGATATAATATCATGGGTTTTCGGACGCTTCCACGTACTTTTATTGTAGTTCCTATAACAACCGTTACGGCACTGCTAAATATAATAGCATGGGTTTTAGGGCGCTTCCACGTAGTTTTATTTATTTATTTATATATATTTATTTAATCTGTCAGGATTAAGGGCATCCTACCAAATAGCATATATAAATACGAAAAAGATACACAGACGCTAGATATAATATCATGGCTTTTGAGACGCTTGCATGTACTTTTAATGTAGTTCCTACAACAACCGTTACGGCACTGCTTCCACCGAAGCACTTATGGTATATTCGTGCAGGAATTCTGCCTTATCTTATGATGAAGGATGGATAGAACAGAGAAAATTGCTCTCCTGCACCGGGACTCGAACCCGGGTTTTCAACGTGGAATGAGACCTCTGCCATTGGTTGAATAGCGATTGTACTTCTCTCCTCCTCTGCCGGCAATGTTTACATCTCCTGTCACACATTATGGAATGAAATATAGATGTAAAATATTTCATGCTCTGAATCTCACATACAAGATTTTGTAGTTAAGTTATTGTTCCAGAGAACGCCTCAATTATCAGGTGAAATTTTGAAGTATGAAATTCATAATTTTCGTGCAAGCTCTTTTTTTATTTGCTTAGACCAGCGTTTCTCAAACTTTTTTCAAGTGGGGACCACTTTTTAAAGTCAGAACAGTTTCGCGGACCACTTTACTCTTGTTCCCTTCGAAAGCAAATTTATCATTTTCGTAGCATATTTTGATACCAGTATACTTACATTTTAAAATTGAATTGAGGTTCGGTGCTTTGGTCCTCTGTTATGAATTCGGGTGGTCCCCGACTGGGTTACAGGCGCGGCGCCAGATGTGCAGGGAAAAGATGTCGAGAAACACCACGTGTATAGTGCTTTAAATCCCTCTTTTGTTGCTGAAGTAGAGTGGGAAGTCGATAGACGGGTAGGGTAATAAATTTCATAAAATGTCAGTACTAGGAGAAAAAGTGAAATTCGATTGCCATGTGTCATTTCTAAACACTGAGATTTTAAGCTATAGTGTGATACGAAATTCGTTTCAATTTTATTTTTTCTTCTTTCTTTTTTGAAGGACCACAAGGGTAGACCTCGAGGACCACTGGTGGTCCGCGGACCGTAGTTTGAGAAACGCTGGCTTAGACCAAAATGAAAAATCTTTTAACTTCAGCTACAGAGACTAAGACAGTTCATCGTTCTGACCACATTTTACCCTTACTGGTTCGATAATCGTTCACCTCTGCTGAAGAGTGTGGACGTGAGGCCGGCAGTCTCCCTTGACCCTCCATGAGCTGTCGCGCCACCAATTTAATTTAATATAATTACAATAAATTACCTATTTGTATAAATATTAAATATATAAATATAATATATACATAAATAAATATTTGTCTTAATGCGTAGAGTAGGTTTAATTTTTACTTAATCAATAAAATAAATGCTTCTCTCTTCTTAACTTTTACAATAAACTGTCTAGCTTTAATTAATCAGTTAATCTCTTAGTACTTTGATTTTTATTGTATTTGTAAATTATTTTCCTAAATAGGTTGACAAACAAGTATGCATACAATACAGTACATCAGAAGTATAAACCATGTTATGTGGGAACAATTTACATATCGTCGGTTTCTTGGTAAAAGTGACCAAGTCCAAAATGCAAAATTGTTTGGAAAAAGCATTTAAAGGTTTAATTGTCAACCCATTGATAACTGTACTTCTTTAGATATTAGTAATAAGCAGGGAAAGGATTTATATGTAAATACATATTTACTTATAAAGCTAATATAATTTATATTTTGCATTATCTTTATGTTTCACAATGTGTAGGGTTGAAAAATCCTACTTTTATTTTCCATATTTTTCCATATTTTAGAGTTTAGTACATATTTTCGTTAATTTCCATATATTTTCCATATTTCATATAAAACAGTCCATATTATATTAGGTTTAACAATAAAACAAAACAAAATTCCATTAACTTTTAAAAATACATTTCAACAATAGAGATTTAAACACATGTTCAGTAATCCCTTTAACATCAGAGTTATTTGAAAATTAGCTGTCCTATCAACAATGGGAAAGTAAGTTACAAAACTGTATTAATTTAATTTAAAATTTTTAACAGACTTCAGTTGTGCAGCTCAACAGTTAAATGCCAGTCAGAGTACACATAGGTTCAGTTTTGTAAATCATACTATAAAGACGGTAAATATGCCAAAAGTACGTCATTCAGTCAATTTAAAATCAAAACTAACAAGTTACATTTCAGAATTTAAAGAAGATGGTTTATCAACTGACAATAAAATATTATTTTGTAATTTGTGTCAGTGTGCAGTATCATCTACACAAAAGTTCCTGGTGCAACAACACATTACAACTAGTAAACATCAGGCCAACAAACAACTAAATTCCAAGCAGAGACAATTGTTTTTAACACAACCAACAACATCGAATGTAAGATCTGAGTTTAACATCGACCTGTGCCGTTCTCTCATCTCTGCTGATATTCCTCTCTACAAACTAAAGAATAAGGTCTTCAGGGAATTCCTTGAAAAATATACTCAACATACAATCCCGGATGAGTCAACACTTAGGAAGACGTATGCTCCATCCATCTACGATGAGACAATACAGAAGATAAGAGATGAAATTAAAGATAGTTCAATTTGGGTTTCCATTGATGAGACTCCCGACAAAGAAGGTAGACTTGTTGGTAATGTAGTTATCGGTTTGTTAAGTGAACAATATTCTGAACGAATTCTTTTACATTGTGATGTTCTAGAAAAGTGCAATAACAAAACTATAGTTAAACTGTTCAACGAAGCTATGGGTATCCTGTGGCCAAAGGGTATTATGTACGATAATGTGTTATTCTTTATTAGCGATGCTGCCCCTTATATGGTCAAAGCTGGACAAGCATTATCTGTTGTATATCCTAAATTGACTCATTTTACTTGTGTGGCGCATGCATTTCATCGTGTGGCAGAAGTGGTCAGAGACAATTTCCCTAAAGTAGATTTGTTGATTTCATCAGTGAAAAAAGTATTTCTCAAAGCTCCCAGTAGAGTTAACGTGTTGAAAGAAATGTACCCTGAAATTCCATTGCCACCAAAGCCAATTTTAACTAGATGGGGTACATGGCTAGAAGCAGTTGAATATTATGCCGAACATATAGACTCTATTAACAATGTTCTCCTTGCATTGGACTCTGAAGATGCAGTCTCAATTGATACTGCGAAAACAGTTACCTGTGACATAAGTGTGAAGAATGACTTAGCTCACATTCAGCATACATTTTCATGCATCATAAAAACGCTCAAAAGTCTCCAAAATAGGCACCTTTCACTATCTGAAAGTTTTGAAATTATAAATAGTACTGTGGAACAACTGAATCGTGGTAGAGGTAAAGTTGCCGATGCAGTAAGAGCTAAGGTGGACACTGTACTTTCAAAAAACCCTGGATATGAAGAACTACAAAAGGTTGTTGCTGTGATGAGTGGTGAATCAACAGTGAAGATTAACTTGGACTTATCCCCAGCAGACATTGTGAAATTGAATTATGTACCAGTTACTTCTTGTGACGTCGAACGCTCTTTTAGTCAGTATAAATCTATCCTCAGAGACAATAGAAGAAGATTCACTTTTCAGCACTTGAAAGAAATGTTTGTAACCTATTGTTATGGTAACAGACAATAAAAATTGTGTTTTGTTGAAACTACATTGGAAGATAAGGTACGTCCATTATATTTTTTGTTTAGTTTGATTAAAATGTACCAATATTTAACGTACATAGTCATTTTTTTATAATTTTAAGTCCATATTTAATTCCATATTTTGGTAAAAATCCATATTTAATTCCATATTTTGGTAAAAATAACTACATATATATTTACATATTTCATATATTTTTAGTCCATATAAATCCGTTCCCTGGTAATAAGTTATTCTGAAGGTAAATGTGCTATATTATTAGTTTCTAATATAAAATTATGTCTTAAATGTCATAATGCTTGGAAGCCTTGGAATGTGACTTGGTCACTTTTACCAAGAAACCGACGATATGTGCCTACTTCCATTAATAAAACATATTAAAACATTCTAAGTTAAAACCTGTGTAAACCATATAAATTATTTGTAATTAATGTGACTAAGGAAATTGTATTCACATTGACATGTATACTATAATAAAATACAAATAAATTGAATAATTAAATCTAATATTAATTGTAATTATAAATGTAATTGTATTCTTAATCTAATATTGTAGTTGTAATCCCCTGGCAGAGGGGAAGAGAAGGCCTTATGGCCTTATTTCTACCAGGTTAAATAGATAAATATAAATATTTTAAACGTCTATTAAACTAGGCGCAATAAATACATTTTATCACAATTTTTTGTAATCAGCACATTAACTTGAATTGACATTTTTTTCTCCCCAGTGCTCCCCGAGTATAAGGTCCATCGATCTCAAGCCTTCCGACTGCAGTCACGAGGAACATGATCAAAGGGGTCTTGGTGGAGGGGCAATATTGACTGCGATCGATGAGCTACCCGCCCCTCGCTGAAGCCTACACTTGATGTGGTAGTATCTTATCGCCGACTGTGACACTGAACTACAAACCGTCCAATACCGTAGATAAGCCAGATAAGCGTGCTGTGCGATGGGTTGAATGTCTGAGGATGCCAGGCATTGCATTGCTGCAGACATCGCTCGACGAGAAGAGAACAGCTCACTCTTCTTTTTGCTAATTTATTTAAATCCTTTTCATCATTCTTTTTGTACAAGATCAAATTCTTCTTCCAATTCAATACTTTACAATAAAACTTTTCAAAGATCAAATTCTTCTTCCAATTCAACACTTTACAATAAAACTTTTCAAATATTGTCAAAGATTGATCAATATTCATCAACATTGAAACATATTTGTCAAAGACTGTTTCATATTTATTTTATGTGTTTCAAGTTCATTGGAACCTATGCAGACCTATCAAATATTAAATTACAAATATGCGAATCCTTTATAGCAGCGGTGGCGAAAATGCGACTCACGAGCACATTGTGGCTCGCAATGATAGCTGTGCATTTCCCTTGCTTCCTACCTACAACCCCCACCCTCTCACTCACTGGAGTCAAACTCCGTTCCATTTGTATTTGTCTCTGACCTGCGAGTGGCGTATCGTCGCAATGTCTCTCTCGAAACCATGTACCTCTACAAAAACGAAAGATCCAAGTAGAATGGGAGGACGCATTTTTTTGCTGTCAATATGATGAGAATATTAAATGTATGATTTGTTCACAAGTATTACGACGAAAACGGTTATATAACATAAAACGGCATTATACTACAGGGACATCATTTTATTTTTACTAACATTTTTAATATTAACTTGCCTATACCTCTGGATCAACACCGTTTGCTACCTCGTTCCACGACTGGAGTTCGATGATACTGGCGTAATATACAAACAAATCACTTTACTAGGTATACAGTAGGAGGGAAGAAAAGTAGTTCATCCATTTACGTAAACTAGGAAATATTGCGCTTTTGAGTTTGATCATTTTCATTAGGTTTTTTTAAATCAAAATACAGTACAGTATTAACAAGGAGTGTTTTATTCACGAACTAAGCTGTCCATGTGGACGTATTCATTATGCAGTGTATATTATACTGTCTACAGCACATTAGCGTACAATATAAGAATGAAGTTAAATTGAAAAATAATCATAATATGGATATTTAAACACATTTTTTAAAATGGTGGCCATTCATTTCGATACAGACGTCAGTTCTTTTGTGCATATTATCGCACTATACACTATTGTACCTAATTCCAATTACCAGTTTCGTTCTTCGTACTAGTAACTCATGTTGAAATAATTCTGTACCTACTCTATAAAAGAGTACTTACGTACTGTAAATTCAATCTTCACTTCTGCCCGATCCGAAAAGATAAAATTACTCACACATACTATCTACTGTCCGTCCAAGTGGTTATATAGCAGGATAGTAGAAAGAGGGGGAAATCACGTGACAGTTAATTACTTAACGAGGCCCTTTTATTTAATTTATTTTAAACAGTTGTATAATATTACATAAACGTCCAATTCCTAACACAAATTAATGTTCTCAGAAAAGAACAAAGACGGCCCAGCCACTAGCCTTTACAGGGAAGCGAGCAGAAGCGGGTGTGGGAAATCGGGATGCGACGTAAGCAAACGGATGACAGTACCTGTGCGAAAATATGATTCAATATTGAAAGCACTTTCGTCACTGGAAAACGCGAATATATTTCTGGAACGTACTATACTCACTAACTTAGTACTGCTTGCTATGACCGCACACGTGGCCTTGGTTCTGACGGTTGGAAGTTTACTATACTTGAGAAGGTCTATGTTGGCAGAGCTACCTGATGTCTTGGGAAGGGTCAGGGAGGGTGAGTTGAACTAATCCTATGACACAGACACTTGTATAACAGCACTTCCTCTTTCTTTCGTCCCTCTCCCTCATCAGCACATCTGGAAAGGTTGTCAGTGGTGGATGTTATTACAACTATGCGTTAGCGACATTTTTCAGTGTAATTTGAGAAGGTGCCTATAATCATTTTATAATTATTAAAATGTTAGAAGTGTTGTGCTTTATATTAGATCTACTTGTCCTAGTGTTCGTGATTCTTGGTTTAGGAATAAGAGGAAAGAAACTGCAGTCTGACGCCAGGGATATAGTGTGCAATGTACATAAGTTTTTCGTAGAGGAGTATGATGCCTTGAAAGTCGGAAATCCTACAATGAGAGTAGTCGAAGTAGCGAAGCGAACTGCTGCTGCATGTGGAGTATCTGAACGCACTGTTTACCGTATTCTAATTGAAAAGAGAGAAGCAGATGAATCAGAATGAAAAGTGTCAACTCCGGGCAAAATGTGGACGCAAAGAACTCCCACGAAAACCAATACAGACTCGTTCACTGCGGCCGCCATCAAGAGGCAGATTTACTCCTTGTATAAAGCTGATTTCATTCCGAGTGTGGGAGATATTCGTGATGCTCTCGATAAGTCTGGGTTATTTTCTGGCAGCAAATGGTCGGTATGGGAATTACAAAAAACTTAATTTCCGTTACGCTAAGAATAACTTCGGATGGAAGCTTCTGCTAGAGAAACCCAACATAATTGCTAAGCGATTCCATTTCTTAAGGAGGATGCGCGACTTAAGAATAACCGGCCGCCCTATCGTTTACCTAGCCGAAACATGGATAAACATTAATTACACGAAGAGCAAAATTTGGGGTATGTGACGATAGTGAACGTGCCCTTAGGAAAAGGGGGACTACTTATTATTGTGCGTGCTGGATCTTCCTCTGAATTTATACCAGGAGCCTATCACAGTTTTAAGTCAAAATCTACCAACGATCCCTATGAGGAAATGAACGCCGTTAATTCCAAACATTGGTTCGAAAACAACCTCCTTGCGAACATTCCACAAAACAGCATTATAGTAATGGACAACGCCTCTTACCATTCTGTACAGTTAAATAAAGCTCCCACTTCTGCATCTTCTAAATCAGACATGCAGTCTTGGTTACGTCAGAACAACATAGAGTATGACCCAAAGGCGACAAAAATCGTACTGTACGACATATTAAAATTAAATGGTAAGGTACGAACTGGATACCTTAGCTCAAAGTGAACCATACCGGCATACCGTAGTACGACTGCCATCATACCACTGCAACTTTAGTGTCATTGAGTTCATCTGGGCACAAGTGAAAAATGATGCCGCTAAACACAATGTATCTTTCAAATCCAGTGAAGTTCTAAAATTAGTTAAGAAGCGTTGTCCAAGATCAGGCCAGAGAATTGGAAGAATGCGTGTGAACATGTTAAAAGGGAAGAGAATTTTTATTGGGAAAGGGATGGAATGATTGACAAGGCGGTGGATCGTTTCGTAATAAGTTTGGACTCTGATAGTGACAACATGAAAGTAGAAGAATCCGCCACTGCATATACAGATAATTTCATGGAGGGTTTCTGTCTCTTGCCACCATCCCCCCCGCAGAAGACCGGTCAGCCACGGAGTGAGTGAGAGGTAAGAACTATATCTTTCTCTGTCTAAATTTCTCTGCCAACTAAAGAATTCTATACTATAGTGGAGGGGGTGGGAGTGAAGTACATTAAAAAATTCTGGTACAACAAAAATTGAAGTAAAAATAAAATATGTCCCTGTATAAGATCAAATTCTTCTTCCAATTCAATACTTTACAATAAAACTTTTCAAAGATTGTCAAAGATTGGTCACTATTCATCAATATTGAAACATATTTGTCAAAGACTGTTTCATATTTATTTTATGTGTTTCAAGTTCATTGGAACCTATGTAGGCCTATCAAATATTCAATTACAAATACGCGAATCCTTCATAGAATAACTTACTAGGCTATACAGAACAATATATTTTGTCTTACTTGTCGGCCTGATTGGCGCACTTGGTATAGTGCTGGCCTCCTATGCCCGAAGTTTTGGGTTAGATCCTGGGCCAGTCGATGGCATTTAAATGTGCTTAAATGCGACAGGCTCATGTCAGTACATTTACTGTCATGTAAAAAAAAACTCCTGCGGGACAAAATTCCGGCACACCGGTCATGCTGATATAACCTCTGCAGTTGCTTACCAGTCTATGCAATAAATGACGATCACATTCAAAGCAATATTGTTGGGAAACCAACTGGATGCAGTAACCAAATTCATGTACAGTATGTATACATTACACATGTTTTTAGAACATATTTTTAATAAATTTAGTAATGTAACATCAATAGTTTGTTAGTAAATTACAATTTACGAACTCGGGGTAATTTGGGTATGAGTTTAAATCTATACTAATAATAAATCTGTAGCCGAAATTTTTCTGGTAATTTTTGCTTTTCCAAAAATAATTGGTCCTAACATGTATAATTAACCATCCTGAAACCGCAAATCGCTTTTCTGAAATTTTTGTTTGTCTGTCTGTCTGTCTGTCTGTCTGTCTGTCTGGATGTTTGTTACCTTTTCATGCAATAATGACTGAACCGATTTATATGAAAATTGGAATATAAATTAAGTTCGTTGTAACTTAGATTTTAGGCTCTATGACATTCAAAATACTTTATTTAAAAGGGGGATTATAAGGGGGCTTGAATTAAATAAATCGAAATATCTCCCTTATTATTGATTTTCGTAAAAAATATTTCATAACAAATGTTTCTTTAAAAATTATTTGCGATAAGTTTTATTCTAAGCAAAATTTTGATAGGACTGATATTTAATTAGATAAATGAGTTTTAAAATTAAAAATAGTGGTTAAGAAAGTTTTTAATGGAAAACCAGGAGGCCGACTTAGGGGAAGACCTAAGAAAAGGTGGTTGGAGGATACAGAGAAAGAGTTGAAGAAGATGGGAATTAAAAGATGGAGAAATGGAGCTGAGAATAGAGAAGAATGGGCTAGAATTGTTCGGGAGGCCAAGTCCCTACATGGGCTGTAGCGCCGAGAAATAAGTAAGAGTAGTAGGCTATAATATATGATTAATAGTTTGCTAGTAAATTATAATTTACAAACGCGGGGTAATTTGGGTATAATTATAAGTTAATTGGCAAGTAACCTAGTTTTCGTTCCGGATCATGTCACGTACACAAATTATGGATTGGTGAAAGACAAATAAATTTCCGAAGTGTTTTCTGTCCCTGATTTTAATGGGAGATAATTTATATTACAAAATAAGCCTCATCAAGAACTTAAGTATTAGCTGACATTTTTTATCTTATTAGGTAGGTCTAATTAAAATTTTTAAATGCCTACGTAAACTCTACATTCAATTCTAAGATACATACACTAACCTACGGTTGGGATAATTCGATTTTATATTAGTCTATATATTACACCCAAATTTCCCCATCCATGGGGTAAATTGAGTATAGTTAAACTTAGTGTTATTATTATGATAAGGAGAGGCCAACGTACTTGAAAATGCAATAGAATCATTCTAGAAGGTCACGGTGTTAACACATAAAGAATTTGCAGGAAAGTTTTATCGTGGTAACATGGTATGTGTCTCTAAACGTAAAAAGGGTTAATATTAAAGGAGAAAAATTCGCTCTGGCGCCGGGGATCGAACCCGGGCCCTTGGTTCTACGAACCAAGCGCTCTCACCATTGAGCTACGCCGAAGTCCAATCCACAGCACCGGATCGAACTCCACTCCTGCAGTATTTTTCCCTTTGTGTCCTGACTCCAAGTTGAGCATGTATATTGACATTTTATATTAAGTCAATTGCCATTATACAAGGAGTGCACTCAGTTCAGTGACTTGGTGGCCGGGATTCCACAGTAATACGCACAGTTGACTTAATATAAAAATGTCAATATACATACCCAACTTGGAGTCAGGCCACAAAGGGAAAAGCACTGGAGGAGTGGAGTTCGATCCGGTCCTGTGGATTGGACTTCGGCGTAGCTCACTGGTGAGAGCGTTTGGTACATAGAACCAAGGACCCGGATTCAATCCCCGGCGCCGGAGCGAATTTTTCTCCTCTAATATTGTTACCATAACAGATATATTCTGTAGGACCCAAAAATAATAATCAAGTAGATTAAAAAATGTTGTTTTTATACTAAAATTATCCCAACACACCCTATCAAGTACCAGTGGCGTAGCGTCAATGTAAGCTAGAAAGCTTAGCCTCCCCAGTTAATAATTTCATAATAAATCTGCAGTTTATGGAGAAAATTATTTATTATTTATTAATTAATTTCTATTTACGCGTTAAATATTGTGATGCGGCAGCTCAGAATGATTTGTGATGCAGCAGTAAACAAGAAGCCTGCACACACCAGCTTCCAAGCAGACTGGTTTCTTCTGTGTAATCCACCCCGCAGATTTTCCATCCCTTTCTTACTAAACTACCCTAGTCGCAAGGCTCGCAAGAAGCTAGCTTTAACATTTAAAATAAATAGTTTCCGAGTTATCCCTTTTCGTCAGTTGTGTTCAGTTGAAGTTCTAGTGTGCATTGTGGCTAACATAATAAATAATGAGCGAAATAACAGTTCCTGACACTAATTTACTTGAATTTTTTTAGGACAATTGTATTATCAAGAATGACTTACGAACAAAAGTGTGATTTAAAAAACAAATGACCGACTCCCTTGCTGTCAATGAAGGACACAACCAAAAGACAGACGCATACTTACGTAATGATACTAATATTGTGATTTCTCTAAGTATGACAGGGAGTGAGCTAATGTTATACGTATACGTGTCTATTTGTTAAGAGATATGTGTAAACCGTGAAATCATATTTTACTACGTATCATTTGAGGTCATGCCTTATTGGTGTTACGAGGTTCCAACCAATCTTCGACTGCTGACTTGAAATTGACTACTATTTATTTTAAGACTGTATTTTTGTAATACGTTTTCTCATATTGCATGAAAGACAACTTGAGTTAGCTTACCCTGCTCAAAATTTCATGCTACGCCACTGTCAAACACCTCACAAATAAGCCACGGATCGAACTTCAGTCCCCTTTGGATAAAGGCATCAGCTCATTGAAACACAGGTCTGTGATATTTTCTAATCCATTACGTCCTTTACACCCAATAAAATTTAAAAAAATAGTCAATAAAAAATTGAAATTAAATCCCAGTCACAACAGCTTTAATTTAATTGTACTGCTGTTTACCAACACTCAACAATTAAATCTCTATATTTACGTTACAGAAGTTGTTCAGTTTGTTTTTGTTATTTCTAGTAATATCTGTCTCGAAACAATCAACACTCGTTGCGTCATGAGAAGTGAATGGCACGTTACAGACTGAGAATGGTTACTTCTAATTTCACCACGAGTTGCGTATAACAACTCTCACTTGAATGCAATTAATTTATAAATAATGAATGCTTACTTATGTACGAAGCAATATTTGATTTCAGGTTGTTGTTACTTCATTATTATCATTATTATTATTATTATTATTATTATTATTATTATTATTATTATTATTATTATTATTTGATCGCGCATGTTCAATCGTGTAGTGCTCAATTTATAGTGCGCTACTGGTATCACATGACAGACTGCAGTACTCCATGTTGCAGACCTTGCATCATGTACTGTAGATCATAAATTCCGTGAAAATAATTTAACATTTGTGGTGGTGTAAAATGTGGATAAACAGAAGAAGGAGAAAAGCATGAAGAAAACGAAGAGAAAAAACACCATCGCCGCTAATGTGTAATTTTACTCTCAGATCATCAATGTTCCTGGGCTTCTGTGAATAGACAATGTCTTTAACGAAACCTTACACGAAGAAGTCAGGAGGGGTTAGATCTGGGAAGTTTGGAAGAGATAGCTGCTTCTAGTACTGGGTTTCGCCTGCAACCTCCTGCATGTCTTTTTTTTTTTTTTTTTTAACACAGAATGTGTTTCTACAAATGTTCGATACCACAACATTATGGAATCATATTTAGGTACATTACGCACACCATACTCACGTCGAAATTCCCTTTGAACTCTTTCAACATTATCGAATATAGCATACCAAAGAACACAATGTGCCCGCTGTTGATTTGTAGTAGCCATTTTATTCATGTACGATTTTCATTTGTCCTTCCAGATTATGATTGTTGATTGTCATATAAACTCCCATCTTTTAATCATAATATAACCAGCAAGAAATTTTTCCTACTATCATAATAGCTTTATAATAATAAATTAATATTATCCATACCCAAACGGATCAGACTGTAGTTCTATATAGCTACTACTCTTTCTCTTTTTTCTATTGTTGGCATTTTCGTTGCTTCGAAGCTTTACGTAAGTGCTACATTGAATTTCGTTTATGATTTCAATGATTTGAAACATCCGGATGAGGAAGTAAGAGGAATCAATTCGAACCTGATGTAAATATAGGCCTACAGGGTTAGTTAAAAGTCCCGCACCACCTAAATAACTTTTGAAGCATACGGTTCTGTGACATGAAACTTGGTATGTGAGGGTAACCATATACTAAGAACTCAATAATGGTATTACCGAGTTTTTCTACTTCCGGTTTAACCGGAACTAACTCCAACTCTCTTATTCTAAATGGAACACCCAACATATTTTATTTTTGAATAGTGCTCATTAAGAGCTTTTTAAAAATTACCCACACTCGACACTTCTGTACAAATTCAGTGTTACTAGGTCAAGAAAACAGAAAAGTGTATCGAATATTAAAATAATAAAATACTCCTTCCTTAACAAAAACAAAACAAAGCTAGCTCACCTTCTAAATTATGTATTCAAAATTGGTAGCCCTCAGCTGCTTTACAATGTGTCATTCGATCATAGAAACCATGTAAGGAATGATTTAACCAGGCTTTAGGAATATCTTGCACCACTTCCATTTTTATTTAGCAACACTGAATTTGTACAAAAGTATCAAGTGTGAATACTTTTTGAAAAGCTCTTAATGAGCACTATTCAAAGATAAAAATATATATTGGGTGTTCCATTTAAAATAAGAGAGTTGGAGTTATTTCCGGTTAAACCGGAAGTAGAAAAACTCGGTAATACCATTATTGACTTCTTAGTATATGGTTATCCCCACATACGAAGTTTCATGTTACTGAACCACATGCTTCAAAAGTTATTTAGGTGGTGCGGGACTTTTAACTAACCCTGTATGTAGGAACCACAACGGGAATCAACACGACGTCATTCAAGCCGCTTTGGGAACAATCCAGACGCAGTTCTTTTGTCACGTCACTGTCAAAGTCTACGGTGGGTTTATTTATCGTAAGCCATAATTCGATATCAGATTTCAATATGTTACATACCTACTTGTACTTTGTTTCCTTGTTTAGAATAAGATACTCTTCACTGTCAAATATTACACTCCCTTCGGTAAATCTGGAACTAATCTAGTTTCAACCCACTTCTGAAAGTTCTCACTGTTTATTTCGTCAATATAGTCAGGAGGTGACCTTGATTTTGAGTCATACATTAATAATACTCCTAGAGATAAACCCCATTTTCCCACCAGCATGCTCAACTGATCTTTGACATGCACTGTTGTTCAGTACATCTCGGCAGTGGCGTAGCGTCAATGTAAGCTAAAAAGCTTAGCTTCCCCAGTTAATAATAATTTCATAATAAACCTGCACTTTATGGACAAAATTATTTATTAATTTTAATAGAATTTATATTTACGCGTTAAATATTGTGATGCGGCAGCTCAGGATGATTTGTGATGCAGCAGTAAACAAGAAGCCTGCACACAGCAGCTTCCCAAGCAGACTGGTTTCTTCTGTGTAATCCACCCCGCAAATTTTCCATCCCTTTCTAACTAAACTACCCTAGTCACAAGGCTCGCAAGAAGCTAGCTTTAACATTTAAAATAAGTAGTTTTCGATTTATCCCTTTTCTGGAGTTGTGTTCAGTTGAAGTGTTAGTGTGGATTGTGGCTGATATATTAAATAATGAGCGAAATAACAGTTCCTGGCACCAATATTTACTTGAATTTTTAAGGACAATTCTATTATCAAGACTGACTTACGAACAAAAGTGTGATCTAAAAAACAAATGACCGACTCCCTTGCTGTCAATGAAGGACACAGCCAAAAGACAGACGCATACTTACGTAATGATACTAATATTGTGATTTCTCTAAGTATAACAGGGAGTGAGCTAATGTTATACGTATACGTGTCTATTTGTTAAGAGATATGTGTAAACCGTGAAATCATATTTTACTACGTATCATTTGAGGTCATGCCTTATTGGTGTTACTTACGAGGTTCCAACCAATCTTCGACTGCTGACTTGACATTGACTACTGTTTATTTTAAGACTATTTTTGTAATACGTTTTCTCATATTGCATGAGTTAGCTTCCCCTGCTCAAAATTTCATACTACGCCATTGCATCTCTGAACTGTTGCTTTGCCTATATTTTAAAACGCGCGTTTCGTTCACGTACACAACTGGACCTTAGGTCATTAAATTGTACCCCCCACTGCGTTCTAGGTAACTTTCCCTCTTAGCCACTGTGTCAATTCGTTCAATCACACGAATTCTGTGGTATTTGCATTTCCTGAAACGAAAACCTAACGATTTTTTATTATCTTTCTGAGGGTCTCTTTGCAATCCTTGCAATTTACAGAATTTACTTATAGAAATATAATAGTTTTCGTAACATGGGTAGTATTTCTTTATGGACTTCGTAATATTGATCTAATTTTCTTCTGGTTATGTATTTATCCAGGTCATCAGTAATTACGTTGTTTGTGACTGATGTTCTCAATCTTGCGGGGAATATTTTCCTTGCCTTTTTTTTTTTTTGCCGTTCCTTTGCAATTTTCATATGGTTCATTTCCTCAGACTTAACATCTTTACAGTATGCTCTGTTCCTCTTTCTGTTTTTTTACTACCTTCCACTTTCTCCTGATCGCCAGATTTAATTACATTAAATGCTATTAATCTAGCTTGTCCGCGAAGAGCTTCGTTCTTAGAAGACATTCTAACTGAAAGTAATGTCTACAAATATCTTTCTCTAGTTAAGTACACATAAACATACTCAAAAACACAAAAAAAGATACAAACATACACTCTAAAAACACAAACACACACAAAATACATAAAAACACACACACACAAACAAAAACACAAACTAAACAACACACACATACAAAAACACGCACAAACACAAGAACTCACAGAAACCCAAACAAGACATACACAAACACGAAAACACACAAACACAAAATAACAAATATAACAACAGACATAACTACACAAAAAACATAGGCTACAAACACAAAAACTACAAATAAAAACAACCACAAACATAAAAACAAAACATCACACACAAATATAACAACAAAAATAAAACAACACATACAAACACAAAAACGTACATACAATTCCAAATATAAACAAAAAACTCAATACAAAACACACAGAAACATAAAACCGTACACACAAATACAAATGCAAACTAAACAATACACAAGAAAACACACACACATAGTACATACAAATACAAACAAAACAACACATATACAAACACAAAAAACACAATACAAAAGATACATTTTTTAGTGGGTTATTTTACAACGCTGTATCAACATCTCAGGTTATTTAGCGTCTGAATGAAGCGAAGGTGATAATGCCGGTGAAATGAGTCCGGGGTCCAGCACCGATAGTTACCCAGCATTTTCTCATAATGGGTTGAGGGAAAACCTCGGAAAAAACCTCAACCAGGTAACTTGCCCCGATCGGGATTCGAACCTGGGACACCTGGTTTCGCGGCCAGACGCGCTAGTCGTTACTCCACAGGTATGGACCAAAAGATACATATAAACATAAAAACATACAAAGCACATAAAAACACGCATTCAAAAACACACACAAACACAAAACAAAATAAAACTATAAAAAAACGCAAATGAACACAAAAGCTTACAGGCAAATACACACATGAAACAAAACACATAAAACACACACAAAAATAGACACAAAAACAAAACTATACACGCAAAAACACATGCACAAAATATATATTAATTTCATTTAGTGTTCTGCCCAAGGGCAGGTCTTTCACTGCAAACCCAGCTTTCTCCAATCTTTCCTATTTCCTTCCTTCGTCTTTGTCGCCTCATATGATCCACATATCTTAATGTCGTCTATCATCTGATATTTTCTTGTGCCCCGAACTCTTCTCCCGTTCACTATTCCTTCTAGTGCATCCTTCAGTAGGCAGTTTCTTCTCAGCCAGTGACCCAACCAATTCCTTTTCCTGATCAGTTTCAGCATCATTCTTTCTTCAGCACCTCTTTCCAACACAGCTTCTTCTTCTCCATATCCACATTTCAAATGCTTCTATTCGCTTCCCTTCACTTCGACGTAATGTCCATGTTTCTGCCCCATAAAATGCTACAATAACTCTGCATTAGTCTCTTCCTTAGTTCTTTCTCCAGAGGTCCGCAAAAGATGCTCCTTTTTCTATTAAAAGCTTCCTTTGCCATTGCTATCCTCCTTTTGACTTCCTGGAAGCAGCTCATATTACTGCTTATAGTACACCCCAAGTATACAATAATAAAACGTACAGAAATACGCTTAGTTTCGCTCTCTTTTAATGCCGCAACACGACCAGGTAAAGAGTTCGCTCGGTCAGGTTAACTTGGGGCTGTAAACAACAGACAGGTAGCAGCCAGTCCTTACGGTTGCACTCTATTAGCTGCTTCGATCCATACCATGTTGCCAGTTCTTCCGTCTCATGTTACTAGGAGTATGAAGTTTATTTCAGAATTATTTTAGTTTCAATTACTCTCAAAAACACTTTCTATAGACAAATTACTACATTAGTCCACATTCTAGATCAGCGTTTCTCAAACTATGGTCCGCGGACCACCTGTGGTCCTCGAGTTCTGCCCTTGTGGTCCTTCAAAAAAGACAGAAGAAAAAATAAAATTCAAACGAATTGCGTATCGCACTATAGCAGAAAATCTCAGAGTTAGGAAATGGCACATGGCAATCGCCTTTCACTTTTTCTCCCAGTACTAATATTTTATGAAATTTCTTACCCTACCCGTCTACCCACCTCCCATTCTACTCAGCAACAAAAGAGGGATTTAAAGCACTATGAACGTGGCGTTTCTCGCCATCTTTTCCTGCATATCTGGTACCGAGCCTGTAATCCCGCCAGGGACTACCCGAATTCATAAGAGGACCAAAGTACCGACACTCGGTCTGCAGATTGAAATGGTCACGTACTGTACGTTATATACCAATAATAGAAACGTGCCAAATTGCATCTTTACTTGTTGAAAATCAGTCATGTTTCTGTATCAATTTTTTTTATTTGTTTTTCCAGATGACGATAAGAAATTTTAGACTCTGCCTATTTTAAAATCCGACAGGTTTACTTTGTACACTTGCGTGTTTCGTCTCTAAGTGCCGTTTCAATTTCGCGGGTTTCATTCACTCTTTTAAAAGCACTTCTTAACAAACAATGCACTCACTCTCATTGCCACACCAAGTAAATCCAAGTTCCAAATAACTCTTGTCATATTTGCCAAAGTATTTTTTCTTTGAATAGCTACCACTAGATATTTCTTTAACGGCACTATAATTAATATCTCCCTTCACACACAGCTTCCGAACTACAGAATGATTTATATAGAACTGACACATTTCTTTCATTAATTGTTTCAAAACGAATTGCGCTAGCGACAACTTATTATACCTAAAATGTAGAGGAATTTTGGGAGATTATTTACCTCTATAGCAAATGTTGAAAATGTCCTCCATCCTGCATAAGGCACAACTCAACACGTCGTTCCATGTTACTGGTCACTCGTTGGAGGACTCTGTTGTCAATAGCTTGAATCTCCTGTGTGATGTTGTGCTTCAGATCGTCCAATGTCTGGGGACGTGTGGCGTAAACCCTGTCTTTTAAGTATACCCCATAGAAAGAAGTCCGGCGTTGTCAAATCCGGAGATCTCGGTGGCCACAGGTTCCTGGAAATTATTCGGTCGTCAAAGAAACTTGCAATTAGTTCCATGGATTCATTTGATGTATGACATGTAGCGCCATCTTGCTGAAAATATCCTTGACTCAGCTCTACATCGTCCAGTTGCTCAACAAACTCCATGAAAATCAGTCGGTACTCTGTAGTGTTCACAGTCTGGTTAAAAAAAATTGGCCCCACTATTCCCTGTGCGGATATTCCGCACCAAACTCCGATTTTAACCGGGTGCATAGGTGCTTCATGGATGACATGTGGATTTTCGCTGGCCCAATGGCGTGAGTTCTGTGAGTTCACATAAAGAGTCGTTGATTTAATGGGTACTGCATTTTCACGTTGACACAAAATGTCGAAAACAGCTGCCAACAATAGGAATGAAACATAAACATCTGCGCATCTAGTGACAAGGAATCGAAACTCCAGAACATTCTGCTTAATTTGGTGCTAAAATTGGGTCAGTGCTGCCAACAATAGGAATAAAACATAAACATCTGCGCATCTAGTGACAAGGAATCGAAACTCCAGGACATTCTGCTTAATTTGGTGCTAAAATTGGGTCATTGAATGAATTTCCAAAGGAATAACTAAAAAAAGAAATGTGTCAGTTCTATATAAATCACTCTGTATTAGCACTGCATAAATGAAACGTATCATCATGTTACTGTCTTACAAAAAAAAATTCGGGTCGAAGGCAGTTTTCCATTATTTATAATGGGCATTATTTAACGGAGACATGGACAACTACTGCATGTACCACATAAGGATTTCAAACGACTAACTGCTAACAGGCAAGGGCAAGGGAGGAATCAACACTGCACAGAATTTGTTATAAGTTACTTGTGATTGGCTACAAAAAAGGTCTATAATTACAAAAGTATTTATTGTGATTAATTAATTCTACTTTAAAACATAAATATGCTGTTATTGAAATAAACTACAAAAATGATAAATTTGCTTTCGGAGGGAACAAGAATAAGGTGGTCCGCAGAACTGTTCTGATTTAAAAAAGTGGTCCCCACTTCAAAAAAGTTGGAGAAACGTTGCTCTAGATGAAACAACGTAAAAATTCAACTGCTGTCCCTTAAGTGCAATAAAATAATTCCAAGAAAGTAACTATTTTTAAACATGATTCCTATAATTTCAATTCGAAATAGGTATGGAATTGCCTTTAAACATTCATGGTCCTGTCACGCAACAACTAGGCTATGTGAAATTGAAGAGGGTACTGAGGTATCAAGGCATGCGTAAAAGGAAATGAAAAAAAAGCAGCTGAGCTCTCCAAGCAAAGGACAAACATCTAGGTACTACAGTGGATCTGAATAAGTCTGCGGAATTAGCAAATCAACTTCTAGAAATGCAGTAAAGCGGTGGACTACGAGAGAACACAAGAAAAAGTGGTAAGAACATCCTGATCAATCCTTTGGCAATTTTTGTCAAGTCTTATCCCAGCTCTCATAAAAACTTTTCTGCACTTGTTAAGAAGGAAAGTTAAGGCAAGAGGCTGAATTAATTAATTACTGGACTGAGACAATTCAACATCTTCAGAAATTGGGTATCTTCCTAGGAAAACCCACGGCCACCGGCGTAGCTCAGACTGTAACGCTCTTCTCTGCTGATCCGAAGCTGTACTCGGAAGTAGGTTCGATTCAAGCGTGTTATTTTTTTTTTTTTTTCAAATTTTTCCCCAATCGCAAGGCGAATATCAGGTGATCATTTGGTTTCATTTCGCCGGAAACCACTCTGTGTATGTATTTAAAGTGATATTTAAAAAAACGCAGTAAAAATAAAATGGAAAGATTTCGCTAGGAATATTTTATGGGAGAAAATATGTCTGCGCCCAAGAGTCAAAGGGGGAGTGTTAAAAAAAAAAGCATTAAAGGTATTGAGAGATGGTAGTGTTCATCGAAAGAAAAAGAAAAACTCTAATAAACATGGTTATAAAATTAATATCATCCGAGATATGATTAACTTACTTGTTTATCAACATCATAAGAGATGTCCAATGTGATTTCCATTAAAAAAAAAAAAAAAAAAGAGTATTCAGATGCGCGGAGTGATACATTCCAGTTTGTTATTGGTGTTCTATGGATTACATTACTTTATGATATACTCGGAGTGACATATTCCAGTTTGTAATTATTGGTGTTCTATGGACTACATTACTCTATGGTATGCGCGAGTGATACATTCCAGTTTGTAACTGGTGTTCTATGGATTATATTACTTTATGGTATGCGCGGAATGATAGCCTACATTCCAGTTTGTAGTTTGTGTTCTATGGATTACATTACTTTACGGTATGCGCGGAGTGATACATTCCAGTTTGTATTTGGTGTTCTATGGATTACATTACTTTATGGTAAGCGCGGAGTGATACATTCCAGTTTGTAATTGGTGTTCTATGCATTGTATTACTTTATGGTATGCGCGGAGTGATACATTCAAGTTTGTAATTAGTGTTCTATGGATTACATTACTTTATGGTATGCGCGGAGTGATACATTCCAGTTTGTAATTGGTATGCGCGGAGTGATACATTCCAGTTTGTAATTGGTATGCGCGGAGTGATACATTCCAGTTTGTAATTGGTGTTCTATGGATTACATTACTTTATGGCATGCGCGGAGTGATACGTCCCAGTTTGTAATTGGAGTTCTATGGATTACATTACTTTATGGTATGCGCGGAGTGATACATTCCAGTTTGTAATTGGTATGCGCGGAGTGATACATTCCAGTTTGTAATTGGTGTTCTATGGACTACATTACTTTATGGTATGCGCGGAGTAATACATTCCAGTTTGTAATTGATATGCGCGGAGTGATACATTCCAGTTTGTAATTGGTGTTCTATGGATTGCATTACTTTATGGTATGCGCGGAATGATACATTCCAGTTTGTAATTGGTATGCGCGGAGTGATACATTCCAGTTTGTAATTCCTGTTCTATGGATTACTTTATTCTTTTGCTGAAGAGTACGACATCCATAAACTCTAACACACCACTTATATACCACCACCAATAAAAACAAAACGGTTAACACAGGAACAAAATTTCAACAGACTTACTTGTTCTTCATATTTCAAGAAATCATAACTGAAATTTGTATCCTTCCACCGTATATACGCTTCATAGAATAAGCCTCAATTTACGAGTTAGTGTTCAAAAATGCCTCGTGAGTGATTCTAAGAACGACTGAGCTACGTTTAATACTGGTAACAGTCTGCTTTTGTAGGGTTTGCGTGTTCGACGAGGGGGCGTGGCCTTATAATTCATTATTTCTTTGAATCAATGACGTTCCACTGTAAAATAACACGAATGTGTAATGATCGATTTTTAAGTTTACAAAATGGATAGTGAATATAATCTGTAAACTTCAGAGCATAACAAACCGCTTGAAGACAGTCATAAATACGAATGTGATTGAGGTCCCAAATAAAGCAACTGCCCAAGCCGCCTGTTTTGTGAAGTCGAGATTTTTTTCAGAGGTCAGCTCTGCTAAGGCAGAGTGACCTTCCACGGATAAGAAACAGTCCAAGTTGATGTCTTTATTCACGCCATTTTTTGATAAACTAAATATTTACGTATTTTAAAAATAAAACATATTTAATGGAGACTAAAAATTTAAATTTTAAAGTTGCACATATCTCTATTTCAAGAATTCTTCTGTCCATTTATAAATGTAAATATAAAATTTCGGATACTTACTTATTTCCTAAACTTATCAGAATTGTACCAAAAAAAATAGTATTGTATGAAACTTAAATACTATAAGACAGGGCTGGGCATATTACGTGATTCTGAGAAATGAGCGCTGTTTACTTTGAAGAGCAATTCTCCCGAGCGGCGTGACGCTTGCATACTGTACGTCACTCGCTGTCAGTGCAGTGGTTGACTCTGTAGTAGGATGGCGAACATTGAAGATGCACCCGCCTGAGAAGCTGTATGTCAGACGAAGACCTAAATTATATTTTGAGATTGAACATGGCTAATTCATTTGTTCCAAACATTAAACGGCTTCTGCAAATAAAATGATCTCATAAGTCTCGGAAAACAAACACACAGTTATTTTGAGTATTGAGTTTCAAGAAGTTTTGTTTCAATAGAAAATATTTATTGACTTCAGATCGACAGAAGTAAGATTTTGTTTCAATAGTTTATTCATGCAAAAGAAAAGTGTAAGGTAATGTTTATTAATAATTTCCTTCTTGTGTTTCTGATTGTAATCCTTTATTACATAAGTTTGTATTATTAATACCATTATATAGATTGTGCAAATAAGCCTAATGATTTGTGTGTGTGCGTGTGTGTATGTGTGTGTAGAGCGAAGTTTATTTCATTAAATTAATAAGAGTGTTATAAATTCTTTAATGTACAATGGATTGATGTAATATCCTTATAAACTATTATGTACTGAATGACCCACACCTGTGGAGTAACGGTCAGCGCGTCTGGCCGCGAAACCAAGTGGCCCGGGTTCGAATCCCGGTCGGGGCAAGTTACCTGGTTGAGGTTTTTTTCCGGGGTTTTTCCTCAACCCAGTACGAGCAAATACTGGGTAACTTTCGGTGCTGGACCCCGGACTCATTTCACCGGCATTATCACCTTCATTTCATTCAGACGCTAAATAACCTATATGTTGATACAGCGTCGTAAAATAACTCAATAAAAAAAAGAGACTGAATGACTAGAACAACCGTGGCTCTTGTTATATTAATGCAGGGAAGGTAGCTGTAATGTGAGTCCGCCACTGCGTGAGCGTTCTGCTCCGGCTTGGAATTGAAGTGCCTTGCGGAGCGAGAGCAGCTCTGGCCGGCTATATGGAGCCGCTCTCATGCCTGGCGCTGCTATACCTGGTAAGGTTTATCTTGTCTCAGTAGCAATAAAACCAAGTCCCTTCAAATGAGGGTGGAGATTATAGGAGGGTTGTAAATTTTCAGGATTCCTTTCAAAACCTTGTTATTGTACAGGCTGCCGGAACTCAGTTTCTTGAAAGACAAGCTCAGTGACGGAACTACACAGTACGGAGAGAGATATTTTGTTATTTTATTTTGCGCTACAGAATGTATCAACTAGTCCCTTCCGCCACTGGATGGATGGACGGCACCCCATCGCCATTACAACACAGACGAAGTAAGACATATCTCCTTTCTCTCTCTTTTCACAGTGAGACAAGATACATCACACAGCCTTTATAAGAGAAAGATTTTGAAGATATGCAGGTGAGCTTGCACATCGAACAGAAGAAAGTAACTAAATTGTTGCCAGTGCGCCATGATACCTTTAAACATGCAGAAGAGTTATACGAGATAAGGAATCATCCAGATGACTTAGCTATAGAAGACGAAGAAACCATATCAAAAGACGAACAAGAATTTCATACTTTAATGGAAGAAGTTGAACTAGCGCTTAGGAAAATTAAGAATGGGAAAGCAACAGGAGTTGATGGAATCCCCATGGAATTAATTAAATGCTTGGAAGGAAATTATGTCATTATGCAACGAAAAATATGAGAAAGGCGAGTGGCCTGAAGATTTTACGGAGACAGTGTTGTTTCCAATACCGAAGGAAAGTAATGCCGAGAAATGTAACGAGTTCAGGACTGCCAACCTGATATCACACTCGGCGAAGATTCTTCTGCGAATACTGAATCGACGTTTATATTCTAAGATGGAAAAACAGTTGAAAGAAAAGCAGTTTTTTTTTTTTCAGGAAAGGAAAAGGTATGAGAGATGCAATTGGACTGCTACGGACAATCAGCGAAAAATACCTAGAGAAGAATAAAGAAGTGTATGTAGTATTTGCGGACCTAGAAAAGGCTTTTGACAGAGTGGATTGGAATAAACTGATGGGGATCCTAAACAAAATTGACATGAATTGAAAAGAGAGAAGACTGTTCAGTAATCTTTATGTGAAACAACGAGTCAAAGTCAGGATAGGAGAAGAAATGTCAGAAGGAAGTGGATTTTGGAGAGTACGTCAAAGATGTCCTTTATCACCTACCCTGTTCAACATATACTTGGCGGACTTAGTAAAGAACTGTTTTCAGAACATGGGAGGCGTGATAGTAGGAGGAAGAAGAATAAAGTGCACAAGATTTGCTAATTACAAGGCGTTGTTAGCAGAAGAGGAAATGATACTAAAAGATATGCTTTTTTATTTTATTGGGTTATTTTACGACGCTGTATCAACATCTATGTTATTTAGCGTCTGAATAATATGAAGATGATAATGCCGGTGAAATGAGTCCGGGGTCCAGCACCGAAACTTACCCAGCATTTGCTCGTATTGGGTTGAGGGAAAACCCCGGAAAAAACCTCAACCAGGTAACTTGCCCCGACCGGGATTCGAACCCGGACCACCTGGTTTCGCAGCCAGACGCGCTGATAGTTACTCCACAGGTGTGGACAAGGATATGCTACTGGAGCTAAATGACAGCTGTGAGCAGTATGGGATGAAGATAAATGCAAATAAGTTGAAAAGTATGGTCACAGGAAAAAAAATAAAGAAGGTAAACGTGCGAATTCTAAATGAGGCAGTAGAGCAAGTGGACAGCTTCAAATACTTGGGGTATAAGGAGTAACATTACCTGCTGCCAGAAAGTCAAAAGAAGGACAGCAATGGCACAGGAAACTTTAATAGAAAAAAGAGTACCTTCTGCCGACCTCTGAAAAAGGACTAAGAAAGAAACTAGTCAAGTGCTTTGTGTGGAGAGTGGCATTGTATTCGGCCGGCAGGAACATAGACCTTATGATGAAGTGAAGAGAAGCGAACAGAAGCATTCAAAATGTGGATATGAAGAAGAATGGAAAGTTTGAAGTGGACAGACAGAATAAGATATGAAGCTGTGTTGAAAAGAGTGGGTGAAGAATGATGCTGAAATTGATTAGGAAGTGAAAGAGGAATTGGTTGGGTCACTGGCTGGAACTGTCTGTTAAAGGATGAACTAGAAGGAATGGTGAACGGGAGAAGAGTTCGGGGAGAAGATATCAGATGATAGACGGCATTAAAGGTGCGATCACACGTCGCTACTTTTGCAGCGCTGCAGTACAAAAAACTGCGCAACTCTCGTACTGCGACGTGTGAACAACGGTGCAACCCGAAAAGTAGCGGCTGCCGAACCTGCTGCTCGCTACTTTTCCATGCTGCGCGCAACTTAAAAGTAGCGACGTGTGAACAGGGTTCTCAGGGTTGCAGCCGCAGCATTTTTGATATCGGTTTTGTTGAAACTTTTGCTGCGGTTGCGACCAGTGTTACCACCCAAATGTGCCAATGATACTTTTATTGTTTGGATGTATTTTAATGTTAGATGTGATGAAAATAAATTATTTGTAACAGTTATTAAATGCACAACACAGTCTGAGTATATTTGCTGACGATATAATTAACTTTTTTTAATTTTCTGTAGTATAGTTTCAAACAGGAGGGTTGCCAACATTGATTACGTGAATATGCTGTTGGTTATCATTTAAGTACAGTATATAGGCGTTTTTAAAAACTTTATAGTAAAAATAATGTCAATTTCTGAATACTAGTTAGGACAGAAAAGCAAATAATAGATAAGTAAGCTTTCGCACGAGTTTATTAATAATGCGAACATAACCACAAAATGTATATTGAGAAGTCAACACGGAGATGGAAACCTGCAGCGTGACTGCGGCTGCAAAAGTAGCGCCTTGCGTGTGAACAGACTCGCAACCTCCAGTTGCAACTTTTGCTGCACTCGGGTTGCGCAGCACGAAAAGTAGCGTGCAGCGCGCTACTTTTGGCTTACGTGTGAACACGACACGCAACTTTTGCAGCTGCAGTACAAAAGTTGCTCAGCAAAAGTAGCGACGTGTGACCGTACCTTAAGATATATGGATCATAAGCGGAAACATAAGCAGAAAATAGTAAAGATTGGAGAAAGCTGAGTTTGCAGTGAAAGACCTGCCCTTGGGCAGAACACTGAATGAAATGAATGATACAGAACAGCTGTATTGAGACAAGCAACAATTTCGTTGCCATGAAAATAACTCTTAATTGCAACGTTGCCAGTGTGCGATCTATCATTTGGACCCATGTATTCTATTTTGTCAACTGTTTAGTTGATCAGAGTCCCGCGCCGTGTTGTCGTAGTCTAAGGAGGAAATGGAGGAAGAAATTTTCTTACGAAATTTTGGCCAGTGCATGAAACCGGTGTCCACTCATCATCGTGATGAACTTGGGGATCTATGATAGGTAGCGGAATCTGGTTACGACAACCAGCTATAACGGCTGGGTGGACCATCGTGCTAACCAAACGATACCTCCGTTCTGATTGGATGATCGTCCACCTCTGCGGAAGCATGTGGATGTGAGGCCAGCAGTCGGTCCTGGCTTCACTCTTAATGGGCTGTTGCGCAGCGAATTTGTTTTAGTTAATCAAGGGGATCATCGTGCTAACCAACGAGGTTGGATGATCGTTAACCTCTGCTTAGGCATGTGGACGTGAGGCCAACAGCCGGCTGGTCGGCCTTGGTCCTTCATGAAGCTTCAGGCCACGGGTTTAATTTAATTAAATCAATTACAACCTTGGAGCTAGAAAATCACTATAATCCACTAGCATATGTAGTAACAGAGGAAGAATGGTTAGGTTTCACCTTAGGGTATTAAGTAAGGTGATCCGGACTATACTTGTACAAGAGCGCGCCCGTTCGGCTACCCAGTCATTCATAGAATAGGAGTGGTAAACACAATAATACCACAGTGTACTATATACAGTCACGAAGCTTTGGATGATTTTTTGCAAATCTCGCGATAGTTGCTAGCCGCTTGGAGCGCTGTGGGTACTAGGAACAATAGACTGTGCCACAGCATCGTGCTCTAATACAGGCCGTAAGGCAGACCATGTAACTCGCTTAACCCGATCACGAAGGGCGGCGTTTCAACCATATAAATTAGTTGGAATGCATAAACAGTAACACATGTTTCTCTAAAATGTAGTGTAATTCTATTAATAAAATTTAAAACAATGCTTATGAGACACTTTAGACATAATTCACTTGCGAGTTAAGATGTAATATTATTTATGGTGTGAAAATTACGTTGTTCGTATGTGTAATACCTGCCTTTATTTCGATTAAATATTGCGAAATTCTTGTACATTCATTTATGCACGATTCACTAATTTTCAATTGCGCCGCACGGATATTTATACATGTTGAAATTATAGGTTATGTTTACTGTACCAGTTGCCCCTTTCTGTCTAAATTTAGTGATCTCCAATGCCTTGCCATTCATATGAAAATTATAAGTTATGTTTACTATATTTAACTTATACTGTATTCCTAAATTCGCAATCATACATTATAATTAAGCATAATGTCATGTATGATACCCCGGACATTCAATTTGTCTGTATTTTAATAGCTACTACAATTGAGTACTGAATTATTGTATTTATCTACTACTTAAAAGACAAAGTAACACAATTGTACGTACACGAATTTCATAGGAGTGGTATGGTAAATGTTTTGTCTAAAATTATGGAAGGTAGATGTGCTAAATTGAAATCACAATATAAATTATTTTTTATTAAACCTCAAAATAGCTTTCATTCTAAACTTGAAATGTTGACGCGAACAGATTATGTTAACATGTAAAATTCTCTTCATATTGAAATAACACAGTTTTGTAATTATTTCGGCAACATATTATGCAACAAGAAGTAAACGGAACTTATGGACACATTACACTAAATAAAGCTTATCAATTATACGCAATAAAGTTATAATATAATATTTCACTGGGCTCCATACACTGAAATAGAAAACCCAAACAAACATTACGGCCTGGTCTAGATCGAAAAAGCATTGAATGTGCCGTATTTCGCATTTTTGTGAAAAGCTATGTAAACTGTGAAATGTTCGTTATCGGTTGTAATAAATGTAAATGGCTAAAATACAATAATTTGAATAATAATATAGGACAAGGAGACGTTTGTAGCACTATAAATTGTAAGAAAAATAGGTTAGAGTTATCGTTCTTCCGAAAGATCCAGGAAGGTGAGTTTATAAAATATAATATATATATTTTATGAAAATAATATATAAACCTTATGTATTTCGTATTTCAATAGTGGAAGGAAGGTGTTAATTTTTTCAAAAGAACACGATATCGAAAGTACAATACATTTTATGGTCTGCTAGGGAAAGAGTCTGTGATGAGGCGATAGTAGCGATCCTGGGGTGAGCAACTATCTATGGATGCATATTTTAACTGTCTATGTTTGCATATTTAGTAAGTATTAAGCTTCGTGACTGTATATACTGGACTGTGATAATACCTCAGTCTAGTATATACAGTCACGAAGCTCAATACGTAGTAAATATGCATCCATACATAGTTGCTAACCACTAGGATCGCTAATATCGTCTCATTAGAGACAATGCGAAATAGTACCGGCACAGTCTATTGTTCCTAGGACCCTCACAACTCAAGCTTCGTGACTGTATAAACTAGACTGTGATAATAGTCATGTAGCAGTGCAAGCCTTCGGGTTTCTCCTTTGTACAAGAGGGGAAAAAAAAGTATTAGCGATCGTGTTTGGGCACTTAAAGCTAAATAACAATCAGCCTACAAAATACACAACTTTCTATCATAAAAAGACAACTTCATAGTCCAGGAGTCAATAAGTCTACAATATTTTCTATTCTACTGTATTCATTTCTATTAGTCTTTAATAAACATACGTCTATTTTCATCCACAGCCTTCTTTACGTTGCGCTTACAAATTGAAACGTAGTAACTATTTGCCGTCGTTCGAAACCAGCACAGCGCCAACGTCAGAGTAATTTCAATGCAAGGTTATGCCGTGATCCCGTGTTTATAGTACTCATTTCGACACTCTCGTGTACTCACAAACCGCGTATTTTAATTTACGTAAGCACTGGCAGTAAATAAAAGCAACGCAAATCCGATTCTAATAACAGATTATGACTGGGCTGAATATTGGCAGTAAATATTTGTCGCCTATCTTGATACCCTAAGATGGGCAAAAGTCTAAATTCGTTTCTTCTCATAATACAAATATAGTACATTATGCAACGAGCCTATAATGGTAGTAATTAAGACGCGAGTATGTTTATGAAACGAGCGCAAGCGAGTTTCATAATTTTCATACGAACGTCTTAATTACCATTATAGTCAAGTTTCATACGATTTTTTTATGCTCGACCATATTTCTAACTTGAATTTATTCGTAAGTATTCATGTTATTCTTATCTGACTGAGGAGCGGAACTGACCTTGTGCAATACCTCATAAATTGTGAGATGTGCGCAGACGCGAAAGTATTGATTTTTTGCGAGAAACAAATGTCGACATTGACCTTGATATAATCTAGAGAGTAAAATAAGCATTAATCTTGATATAACCTTGAAATTGAATTAGACATTGAAAAACGAGATGACAAATTGAATTTATTTGAATATTATTTACAATTAACGCTAATTATTATAGTAACAGAACTGACTTTATTTCAAATATAGGCGATTTATTGTGCAATTGGTGAAATGAATTTGCGGGAATGTGCTTTGTGAAAGGCTGGAAGATGACTGTGAATTGATGTTAATTTGTGTGTTGTTTTTTTCGACTGAGTTTAATATTACATTTGAGATTTCAATTTTATTTTGGATCGATTCTTCAACATAACCTTCTGCGACGTATTGGATTTCCAGCCTCCGTGGCATATCTGAGGATAATCGATACTTGCGCTTTCATATTGCTACAATGGTATTTTCTGATTGGTGGAACACTTGAACTTTAATGAATAGGTGTACTTTAATGAGGTCCATTAAAGGGCTGCTACCAGGTGTATAATTACTACATTTTGGCATGGTCGAGCATAAAAATATTTAAAAGACAGAACATATGGCAATTAAACAATACTCTATTTTATCTGATTATGTTATAAGGAATAAAACTAAAACAAAAATATTCATACATCTTACATAAACCGTGGCCACTATTGCACGATGCACGAAAAATTTCCACCATTACGAAATAACGCAAACTACCTTTTATTGCAGCGTTAAAAAATATTATACCATCCGTCGGTCGAACGCACTAGTTTGTCGTCAAATGGGCTGGTGTCCAGTTGGGTTATTCTTGAATTAAGTAGGTACCGTGATTTTTAACCTTATTTTCGGACAGTTTTGGGGTAAATCTTCTCAGACATTTCCACAAGAAATCATCACGTAACCAAGCCAACCACTATTATGCTGCACTGCGCGGAAAAGCGCTTCTTCCATCGGTCCAGGGTAAATATATTTGTGTATCTATCTACCAAAAAGTGTATATGCAAGGCATTCCAAAAGCGTAAAAAAACCAAACCTAACCTGTCACTAATCCTAGACATTTCGGAAACTCGCTTATTTATTTTTCCAGAGATAGCCTACGTACTTTCATTTTGTCATGAAATAACGCAGCTTAATTCAGACGTCAATGCCGTGTGAAGTACGTAGCGAGAACGAAGATTCAATTACCAGGGTATTCATAATAATAATAATAATAATAATAATAATAATAATAATAATAATAATAATAATAATAATAATAATAATAAATCCATAGTTTTCTGCCAAATGGCAGGTCTTTCACTGCAAACTCAGCAGTTTCCAATCTTCCCCATTTTCTACCTTAATCTCCTCATTGTTTTACTGTTGTTTAGTCAACTGTCCCAACACAGATTTAAATCTCATGACATCAAGAAGGCAACACTCATAAGACAACTAGCCAGCAGATAATGGGGTAGAATGGCCAGTTCCTCCCCCTCCAATTTCCGCACATGATCCGTACATCTTAATGTCGTCTATCATCTAATATCTTCTTCTGCCCGAATTCTTCTTCCGTTCACCATTCCATCCAGTGCATCCTTCAGTAGGCAGTTTCTTCTCAGCCAGTGACCCAGCCAATTCCTTTTCCTCTTCCTGATCAGTTTCGGCATCATTCTTTCTTCACCCACTCTTTCCGACACAGCTTCCATTTCTTATTCTGTCTGTCCACTTCACGCGTTCCAGTCTCCTTCATATCCACATTTTAAATGCTTCTATTCGCTTCTCTTCACTTCACTTCTGCTCCATACAATACCACACTCCAAACAAAGCACTTCATTAGTCTCTTCTTTAATTCTTTTTCCAGAGGTCCGCAGAAGTTGCTTCTTTTTCTATTAAAAGCTTCCTTTGCCTTGCTATCCTCCTTTTGACTTCCTGGCAGCAGCTCATGTTACTGCTTAGAGTACACCCCAAGCATTTGAAGCTGTCCACTTGCTCAACTGCCTCATTTAGTATTCGCACGTTAACCTCCTTTATTTTTCTTCCGACAACCATGGTCTTCGTCTTGTTTTCATTTATCTTCATCCCACACTCTTAACAACTGCCATTTAGTTCCAGTAGCATGTCCCTTAGTGTCGTCTCTTTTTTCTGTTAGCGACGCCATATCATCAGTAAATCTTATGCACATTATTATTATTATTATTATTATTATTATTATTATTATTATTATTATTATTATTATTATACTTACTGGCTTTTAAGGAATCCGGAGGTTCATTGCCGCCCTCACATAAGCCCGCCATTGGTCCATATCCTGAGCAAGATTAATCCATTCTCTACCATCATATCCCACCTCCCTCAAATCCATTTTAATATTATCTTCCCATCTACGTCTCGGCCTCCCTAAAGGTCTTTTTCCCTCCGGCCTCCCAACTAACACTCTATATCAGTCCCATTCCGAGGCTTATTTGAAGGATTCGTAACAAGCTGGTTTTTTACGGTGATGGGTTGTTAGCCCTTCGCCCAACCCCCAAGCTGGAGGACCACCCCTCATCGGCTGTCCGCGACTGCTTATTCAATATATTCACAGCTACCCTCCATATCTGGAGGCCGTCTTCTCGAACCGCAACCTGAGGACGCGCCATGCCGTGGTGATAGGGACCCACAATACTATTATATTATTATTAGGCCTACTATTACCTTTTTATTATTATTATTATTATTATTAGGCCTACTACTACTATTATTATTATTATTATTATTATTATTATTATTATTATTATTAGGCCTACTACTACTACTACTACTACTACTACTACTACTACTACTACTACTACTACTATTATTATTATTATTATTATTATTATTATTATTATTAGATCACATTTTAGATTTTAGGCTTAAGTCTATGAAAGTCATCAATCACATTTATAGAGTACCTACTTTTTCTTGTTTCAGAATCTGGAAGTAATGGTTTTGTTATTGTTATTATTATTATTAACAACATATTATTTATTATTATCATTATTATTGTTAACAATATTATATTATTATTATTATTATTATTATTATTATTATTATTATTATTATTGGTATTGAATTTTCTCGTGCACAGAGCAGTTATCGATCGTTAAATGATTAATTTCAGAAACTTAAAGCTTACCAATCAAACCACCGTTAAATTTTTGTTTTGTGAAATGAATTTCTCCCCTACTTACACTTCACGATATTATCGTTACAAACTGTCTATCGCGCGCAGTTTTACCCTAATACAATTTGCACTATATTTCTCAAGTTGTCAAACACTTGACTTAAGCAAACAAATCCCCTTTACTCAACGCAAGAGATGGATCGCACGTGTACGGTCTTTCATTTATTGTTTCTTTTTTCTTTTTAATTTCGTATCAGCTTTCACCTGGACCCGACAGGTCTTGCGGCAAATACAGCAAAAAAAAAAAAAAGCACTCTACGAGGTGGAAATAGGTTTCAAGGAACAGGTAACACTCCACAGATTGCAAACCTTACCTGATTGTGTGTAGTGGCAGTAAGAAGCGGTCCTTGCAGGATCACAGACCTTGTACTGCGGTCATCCGATGCTCACATCTGATCAGTAACACACTTCCAGTTCCACACATATGCATTGGCGACCCACTGTTTCTTTTTACTTTCTCGGATATATTTACCCTCCCTTAACTATAGGCAACCATCCTGCACAGCACACGCACCCGAACGTCATTACGCACACGCATCTTGTTACAAAGTGCTTCTTTACACCCCTATTGGATGTCAGACCTCCTCGCTTAGGAGGAATGCAATATGGCGGACAGGTACGAGAACGCACTCTGGTGCCAGCCAGCGGTCGATGGAAACTAGTGATTACGTCACCGGTAGTGGGGGAGGTGAAACAATACGATGGTGGGGGGGACAGCAACTCACGGGAAGAACGTGGGTGGAAAATATTTTACAAACACTAAAACAACATCGACGTATTTTAGCCCTTTGTAAGAGATGTATGACTCATCTGTTCCAAAATGAGATTTGTTCTCTTTTTTTTTTTATTTCTCACTGAGGACAAAACAGAATCAATTTTGTCATATTTAAACAGTTCGTAATTTCATTTTATTAGACACAAGTTGCTATAGAGATTCAAACAAAAACAAAAGAAGTCAGTTTTGTTGTTTAAGAAGCCCACTGAAATGTAAAAACTAATACAATTAATACCTTCCTTGGCTGTCGTAATCGATTCACGCGGCCAGGTAGGACACAGAATCGAGCACTTTCAATACCGGCCTAACATGTCCGATCTTGCCGTTCTGTCTACTGACGTTCGACTGGAGAGACATGGACGAAGAGGGCGTCCGGGAGTCGATCGATACGGAACGCACAACGACGGCGCCAAGAACTGCATAGCCGCCGTCACAACTGCTCTATGATATCGCGCGAGTACACTCCCTGGCAGGCCCGGAGAGATATCTGGTCCGAAGGGAAAGTTATGTAACGATGAGCTTCGCAGTTCCGGTAATCTCAGCCAGACATTGTTACGTCTCTCCAAACAAAATGTTGGCGACTGCCTTCAAAATCCGGATGCCAAATTATTAGAATTTCGATGGACTGGACGTACAGCGCGCATTTGACACTTTGGAAATGGTTTGCAACTACATCATGATACGCATGGTTCCATTTGTTGATACAGGTCTAGAGGATCCCAGTTCGATTCCTATTAGGGAAATAAAGATTTACAGTATCTTCCTTCCTCAGGGACTGGTTATGTCTTTTGTGTTTATCATGTTTTGTCTGCAGCAGTTGTCTTGCGCCATGCTGACAACAGAACCACACACTCTCACTCCTAAGAAGTCTAGTGTTGGTTTACAGTTTTCACAGTAGTGAAAATAGATCACACAATACTGCTCATATCATGAAATAAATTACAGCAATAATAATAATAATAATAATAATAATAATAATAATAAAAAAATAATAATAATAATAATTTATTGCTACAACTACGTTAATTGCAATTTATTCTGTTGGTATCTCCATACGCCTTCATTTTCTTTCTTCTCAATAGCTACGAGTAGTTGCTTGAATTGGATCTGTGAATAGTCACGAAAACATACATACATACATACATACATACATACATACATACATACATACATACATACATACATACATACATACATACATACATAATCCACACCTGTGGAGTAACGGTTAGCGCGTCTGGCCGCGAAACCAGGTGGCCCGGGTTCGATACATACATACATACATACATACATACATACATACATACATACATACATAGTCCACACCTGTAGAGTAACAGCGCATCTGGCCGCGAAAACAGGTGGTCTCGGTTCGATTCCCGGTCGGGGCAAGTTACCTGGTTGAGGTTTTTTCCGGGGTTTTCCCTCAACCCAGTATGAGCAAATCCTGGGTAATTTTCGGTGCTGGACCCAGGACTCATTTCACCGGCATTATCACGTTCATCTCATTCAGACGCTAAATAACCTAAGATGTTGATAAAGCGTTGTGAAAGTAAAGTGAAGTAAGTAAATCCGTGGGACTACAGTCCATGAAGGGCCAAGACCGACCAGCCGGCTGCTGGCCTCACGTCCACATGCCGAAACAGAGGTGGACGATCATCCAACCAGAATGGAAGTATCGTGTGGTTAGCACGATGATCCCCCCAGCCGTTATAGCTGGTTTGTGAAACCGGATTTTCGCTACCCATCGTAACTCCCCAAGTGCACCGGTCGCATACACTGGCCGAAATTTCATGTGAAAATTTCTTCCCTCAAAATAACTACTAAAATAAAAATACATACATACATACATACATACATACATACATACATACATACATACATACATACATACATACATACATACATACATACATACATACATACATACATACATACATACAATTTTTATTTTGTACAGATAACATTGTTCCACGTTTGAACGGTTAATGAAGAAATTCAAATGTAAAAATTAAAGCAAAAATGCATCACACTTTTTCAAGAAATGGTGATAGTGTTGTTGATGTTGGTGATCATGATGATAGGAGTGCATTCTGAATAATGATCGCCGCCTCATTATGTCTTCGATGTCATACAGAGATATAATCTGGTATTACTTCGTACATTGTTCCAGGGATTTCTGGATTAGGTGTATTACCTATATCACAAACGGTAATATCGTAACTAACTTTAAAATATGTCAGGAAAACTCAGTCTTAAATATCGCCTTCAGAGCTCGAAAGTGTTTTTATCAAAATTTTTGTTGATGACACAGATCCAACTTCATTACTATAATCGCAAAAGTCGTCGAGATAACACAATGTGAGACAGCAACAAACATTTTTGTACATTTAGATATTGAATTATCAGATTTCGTAGCATTCGCTTATCGCAAGAGGTCCGTGCTGGTGGGATATCGTGATAAAATAATATCAAGGCCATCTGTTCATTAACTACGAATATAAAAAATAACTACCTTCAGTTATTAACAAAAGACAGAAGCCATGTTTTACTTCTAGTTTGAAGCAATTCCATAGATCAATAACGTCAATTGTTTGCCTTCCCGTGTGTTAATAAAATTGAGTATTGGAATTTGAACTAGTTATACTACTAGGTTCAAAAAGTTCCCGGAATTTTACTACCATTTTTCGTATTAATATATAACAAGGGATATTATACATTTGTTTTGTTGGTAACATTCATGATGTCATTTCCTTAAAGTTTGTTGATAATGGCAATTATTGGTTTTGAGTTGTAGGCATTTGTTTATCATAGTGTTTTGTTTGTTCGTCGCATTTTGTAATTATGTCCACAGAGCAAAGTACAAACATCAAGTTCTGTGTTTTGCTGGGGACATGATCAGTATGGCTGATGAAGATGGTGATTTCTTAAACAAAATGAAACTGGTGCTACTTGTACGACCCAGTCCCTAAACGACAGTCATCTGAGTGGAAATCGAAAACATCTCCTCGGAAGCAAAAATTTCCTAGGGACACTTCCAAAGGCAAAGTTATTTTAAATGTTATGTTTTATTTAACGACGCTCGCAACTGCAGAGGTTATATCAGCATCGCCGGATGTGCCGGAATTTTGTCACGCAGGAGTTCTTTCATATGCCAGTAAATCTACTGGCATGAGCCTGTTGCATTTAAGCACACTTAAAGCAAAGTTATTTTGGAAGTTTTCTTCGACTCTCAGGGTCTCATGCACCATGAGTTCATTCCAGAAGGTCGTACTGTAACGAAAGAATTGTACGTAGAAACCCTCCGTCGCCTCTGGGACGCAGTGAGAAGGAAACGTCCAGAAAAGTGGGTAGAAAACAACTGGTTCCTTATGCATGACAATGCACCTGCTCATCGCGCAATTATTGTAAAGAATTTTCTTGCCAGGCACAACATAACTGCTTTGGATCACTCACCATACTCTCCTGATCTCTCACCACCTGATTACTTTCTGTTTCCCCGTCTGAAAAGTCATCTGAAAGGACGGAGATTCAATGCTGAAGAGGTTATCGCAAACGCAACGAGAGCTCTAAGACGGGTTTCACAAAATGGCTTCCAGGCCTGCTTCCAGGAACTCTACACGCGTTGGCAAAAGTGTGTTGTTGCGGAAGGCAACTATTTTGAAGGGAATGCTGTAGAATAGTGTTTAAGGTACGTTGTTTCTATGATGCTAGCAAATTCCGGGAACTTTTTGAACCTAGTATGTATTATACCGTGTGTTAAGGGGAGATTCACTGAAAATTACGAAAATTTCCCAAACAAATTTTATTGGCTATTTCACTTCTTTAGAATGTAGAGCGTGATTTATATAGAACTGACATATTTCATTCTTTATTTATTTCAAAACAAATGATGATAGCCACAGTTTGTTATGCCTCAAATGTAGAGTATCTTTGGGAGATTACTAACCTCTATAGCAAATGTTGAAAATTCTTTATTTATTCGGCTGCAAATTCACTTAATGACCAGTTTTTAACGTCAAATTAAGCAGGAGTTTTGATTCCCTGTCAGGAGATGCGCAGATGTTTATTCTTTATTCCTTATTGTTGGCAGCTGTTTTCGACATTTTGTTTTAGTCACTGAAAATGCAGTACACATTAAATTAAAAGCTCTTCCTTGTGAAGCAATACTGGATTAGGAATCCAATTACAGCTACTCAAAGGGAATACCAGAGAGAATTTGGTGTTCGTAATCCCCCCCAAAGAAACACAATACTGGGACTGGTAAACAAATTGGAAACAACTGGATCTCTAAAAGAATATGACAAATATACAGAATAAAAAATAAACATCTGCGCATCTCATGACAGGGAATGAAAAACTCCTGTTTAATTTGACGTTAAAAACTGGTCATTAAGTGAATTCCCAGCCGAATAAATAAAGAATTTTCAACATTTACAATAGAGGTTAGTAATCTCCAAAGGATACTCTACATTTGAGGTATAACAAATTGTGGCTAGCATCATTCGTTTTGAAATAAAGAAAGAAAGAAATGTGTCAGTTCTATATAAATCACTCTGATATTTTCATACCCCAAATGGATTTAATTCAATTCTGGTTACAAACATATTTAATTTTTTTAAGGTTGTAAGTGGTCGTGGCATTTAAGCTGTCAAAATTATTTTTTCATCAAAGTATTTTTTTTACAAATTTCTAATACGTTTTGTTCTAAAGTTGGCTCCCTCAAATTAATAGATGAATGTAACGGACGAGAATTTTAATAGGTGTGTCTTACATAAATATTCACTTTACTTTCATATCAATTTTTCCGCAAGTTTATTTTTCTTGATTCAACACCAACATTTTATACCAAATACTTTATTAATCAATATGGAGGTTCATTGCCGTTCTCACATAAGCCCGCCATCGCTCCTATCCTGAGGAAGATTAATCCACCTCCCTCAAATCAATTTTAATATTATCCTCCCATCTATGTCTCGGCCTCATCAAAGGCCTTTTTCCCTCAGGTCTCCCAACTAACACTCTGTATGCATTTATAGATTCACTCATACGTGCTACATGCCCTGCCCATCTCAAACGTCTGGATTTAATGTCCCTAATTATGTTAGGTGAAGAATATAATGCGTGCAGTTTTGCGTTGTGTAACTTTCTCCATTCCCCTGTAACTTCATCCTTCTTAGCCCCAAATATTTCCCTAAGCACCTTATTCTCAAACACCCTTAACCTATGTTCCTCTCTCAAAGTGAGAGTCCAAGTTTCACAACCATAAAGAACAACCGGTAATATAACTGTTTTATAAATTCTAACTTCAGCTTTTTCGAGGACAGACTGGATGACAAAAGCTTCTAAACCGAATTCATTCATTAATAGTGCTCTCCATAAGGGCAGGCCTTTCACTGCAAACTCAACATTCATCAATCTTTCCTATTTTCTGTTTTCCTCTTTGTCTCCGCATATGATCTATATATCTTAATGTCGTCTATCATCTGATATCTTCTTCTGCCACGAACTCTTCTCCCGTTCACCATTCCTTCCAGTGCATCCTTCAGTAGGCAGTTTCTTCTCAACCACTGACCCAGCCAATTCCTTTTCCTTTTTCTGATCAGTTCCAGCATCATTCTTTCTTCATCCACTCTTTTTAACACAGCTTCATTTCTTATTCTGTCTGTCCACTTCACACGCTCCATTCTTCTCATACCCACATTTCAAATGCTTTCTATTCGCATATCTTCACTTCGCCGTAATGTTCATGTTGCTGCCCCATACAATACTACACTCCACACAAAGCACTTCACTAGTCTCTTTCTTAGTTCTTTTTCCAGAGGTCCGCAGAAGATGGCCCTTTTTCAATAAAAACTTACTTTATTTTTCTAGTAGTGTTATCTTGCGGGTTGCATTGGCCCGCTGCAGCTAAGGAATAATGGGAGTCATGAGTTGCGGGTTGCGTCGGCACTGATCCGCTAAGGCGCAAAATGCGAGTAGAGAGATCCAAAACGAGATAACTGCCCATTCTGGGGTACCCAAAATATTCAGCCTGCAAGGACCATTTAACAATCAACAGATTAAAAAAAATACATATTTAAAAAGTTTATAATTGAAGGTTTTTTTTTAAAAAAAAGAACCAAAGTCGAAAAAATTGAAATTTGAGATATTGAGCTTGTGGTGAGCGTATTGCAGCGGCCATCTACAGAATTAGTTGTTAGTGGAAAAAAACACTATATTTCTATGTTATAGGAAATTTTAATTGGTTTTCATAAAACAACCATAGTCCAAAGATATGGTAGTCCATCTTGAATCTTTCGTACACTACTTTTAACACTTGAATATAAATAATTGATTAAATGGCGATCTTACTCGTGTTGTGTAAGCATGTGCGGCTTACAGCTGTTTCGGTGCTTCTTCACACCATCCTCAGAGCCTCTGAGGATGGTGTGAAGAAGCACCGAAACAGCTGTAAGCCGCACATGCTTACACAACACGAGTAAGATCGCCATTTAATCAATTATTGATATGTAGTATTTACAAATATCCCATTCATATAATCTTGAAACATTTATTCATAAAAGTTTGAACTGTAGTAAATTGGTAGTACCGCTTCTTATATAAGCGGCAAAAGCCACCTCAGAGAAAAATACTTTGGTACATGAATTGTATTAGTTATGGAGTCATCTTTAGGTGCAGAAGTAAAACCTTGGAAGAAACGTAAGCAACGAAAGGAGAAGAAACAGGATACAGTCAACTCCGGTTATAGTGAACCTCTGCGGACCAGCATATTTCGTTCACTATATCCGAGGTTCACTAAAACATAAGTGTCTGTTTTATACTATTGACGTTGCTATACATACAGTATTAATGCCCGTTTGGGACAGATCACGTTCACTATCAGTACTAATGTTCGCTGTATCTTCTAACTTCCAATACTTTACACAATGACATCCTGATGGTCATAGTTCGAAACTTGAATCTAATCTGGCCATGTAGGTAGTAGGCACTGACCGATTTCGCACCTCTTCCCACTAGAGGTACGTATGCTACTGTGTACTTGGCCTTGGAATTTCCCAGGGTTCACTTTTAAAAAGTTGCGGAAGGAAGGGTTGAGGGCCATTATACTGTAATCCTTCTTGTATTTACCCTTTGGTCATCACTCTACTCCCTTTTACAAAAGAAAACACTTCCTCTTCCTATTCTTCGAATAACCTCTTTTAAAGGAGTCAGAACTAGTCCTTCCTTTCTCCCTCACTGCATACACTATTCTCTTTAACATGTTTGAAGCTGTCCAGGAAGCTGAACAAATCCTTTGTCTTTCAATGCACGTAAGGAGTAGAAGGTTTGAGATTTTGTTCTGAACATATTCTGGGAAGTTGATAGGAGAAAGGGTTTCCTCAATTACCATTTTGGCCAGTTTAAAATTACATTTTCTTGGGGAAGTTATAGTTTTAGGTTCTCTATAACCGAAGTGAGGGTTCACTATAAACGAAAATATTAACAAATCCATAAATTTTCTAGACATCACAATAACAAAAGTAGACAACAAACACACATTCAAAGTATACAGAAAACCCACAACAACAACACACATACACAACACATCCAACCACCCCACACAACACAAACAAGCTGCATTCCGAACAATGGTACACAGACTACTCAACATACCAATGAACCAACAGGATTACAACGAAGAACTAAACACAATCAAATACATAGCACAAGAAAACGGATACATCCCCAACATAATAGACAACATAATACGTAAGACAAAACAAAACCACAAAAAACAGAAGAATACAACACAAACACAAGAACACAAAAAATACATCACACTAACATACGAAAACAAAAACACACATAAAATTGCAACCTCATTCAAGAAATTAAATTACAGCATCGCATACGAAACAAATAACACTCTACAAAAACATCTCAACACACAAACAACACAAACAAATAAATACGACCACACAGGCGTATACAAACTCAAATGTAACACCTGCAGCAACTTCTACATAGGACGGAGAGGCAGATCATTTCAAACACGTTACAAAGAACACATCACAGCCATAACAAAATTACAAAACACCTCCACATATGCAGAACACATCACAAATGCCAACCACACCTACAGACATGGAAATACTGCACATCCAACCAAAAAGCCAGAAACTCAACACACTAGAACAATATGAAATATACAGTCACACGAAAACACACCCCAACGATATTCTCAACACACAACTCAATTTCAAAACACATACACTTTTTGACTCTACATTATGAACACACCCCCACAGGAAACAAGAGACGCCAAGACCAACAACGACCAGTTCTGAAGATGACCCAAAATAGGTCGAAACATGTTAACAAGGTACGTTAAAATTTAACACAAGAAAGTTCTTATCATACATATTCCGAAAATATTAATGTACTTTTTAATGTATGCAGGTTGGAACCAACGATTTAGATTCACTATAGCCGAATGTTCACTATAACCGAGTTCACAATATCAAGAGCTGACTGTATAATAAAGAAAAAGAAGATTAAAGGAGAGGCATACCTCAGCCATGACACAGAATTTTTTCTTAAAACAACCACTGTCTACAGTTACCTACATTTCGAATTCTGGATCTCCTGAATGCGAGTCCAGTGCGTTACCACTGAGCCATATCGCTTGATCCTGCTAATTTTTTTTAACATGACCCACTGGTTAAGTTATTTCTTCATTGTTTTTATACAAAGATTTATTATTAAATCTCTATGTTCTACTACAGGCGGGAATAGTGGTGGAGGGAGCGTGACGACAAGGGTCTGACTTTCCATTGTCAAAATTCCGCGAAGGTGCTGTGTATCTCGTTCCAAATGTAATTAATTATATACATTAAAATGTGTTGTTAGTGAACATGTGACATATTTTACTACTTCCAAAGACAAAACATTACGTAAAAAGTGGGTGGAAACTATACAAGAAAAGACTGGACTCGTTCAGATACAAGTGTCGTGTATATTAAACATTTTGAATCAGACTGCATTGAACAGGAAGTTTCGTACATGGATTCGAAAGGTGCGTAAAGAGTGTTTGTGCGAGATCGTGCGTATTTGCTTGTTTTCCGCACAGAACCAATACGCGGTAAGTGTGAAATACCACATTCAGTATTCCCAACGTAACACACGTAACAATTTCCCTCTTCTTACCGCTTAAGCGCGACATTCATTTTACTGCTTTAGGCTTTTAATATATTATTTTTAGAGACGTTTAACAAGGTAATAATAATAAATTGGAAACTTACCACTGCAATTTCACCTAAATTGCAATGCTAATTATTGTTTTTAAATATTTGCAAAAATTAAGTAAAGTCAACTACTCCACGAAACATATTGCATTCCTGATACAAGTAACATTAAGGAAGCCGTGAAAAAATCAACAAGATTCCAGATGCCGATGTTATTACTGCAATATGTTATATAAATAATATTGTTAAAATATTAAAATGAAAAATAAATCATTACATAACCTTACCGTTTGTTTTAAGTTCGCATTTATAGAATGGGGGAAAAATAAGACAGACGTATATCACGGCCTGCTGGAGTATAGTAAACATAGAAAACATTTTATAGCAACAATGTTGAAGAAAGATATTTTGGTGTTCCGAAGTTGCCGTCATTAAACAGAAACCAACATGGAGATTTCATTGCAACTAATTAGAAATTCGTCTTTCAGGTATGTAATAAACGATCTTCGCACAAAATAATGTACGATACACGAGCAGTATGTTTGTTTTCATGTTCTCGAAAATTAAAAAAGCTCAACTACGTTTCGCTTTTTCAATCTTTTCCTCGACCATGAAAACGTCAACATACTGCTCTTGTAACGTATATTACTATTATGTACGACAGGCCAAGATTGAAAATTGGCTCCAGTTCTACAATTTTTGACGGCTACCGACGCAAAAAAGAGAAAATAAATTGCTGAATATAAGTCAGGACAAAATAACTTACTCTCTTCTTTCCTTTACTCCTCTTCTCCTTTCTATCATTCATCATTAATTAATTTACTTACTAATAGATGGCTTTTAAGGAACCCGGAGGTTCATTGCCGCCCTCACATAAGCCCGCCATTGCTCCCTATCCTGAACAAGATTAATCCAGTCTCTATCATCATATCCCACCTCCCTCAAATCCATTTTAATATTATCTTCCCATCTACGTCTCGGCCTCCCCAAAGGTCTTTTTCCCTCCGGCCTCCCAACTAACACTCTTTATTCATTTCTGGATTCGCCAATACGTGCTACATGCCCTGCCCATCTCAAACGTCTGGATTTAATATTCCTAATTATGTCAGGTGAAGAATACAATGCATGCAGTTCTGTGTTGTGTAACTTTCTCCAGTCTCCTGTAACTTCATCCCTCTTAGCCCCAAATATTTTCCTAAGCACCTTATTCTCAAACACCGTTAACCATGTTCCTCTCTCAAAGTGAGAGTCCAAGTTTCACAACCATAAAGAACAACCGGTAATATTACCTTTTTATAAATTCTAACTTTCAGATTTTTTGACAGCAGACTAGATGATAAAAGCTTCTCAACCGAATAATAACACGCAATTACCATATTTATTCTGTGTTTGATTTCCTCCCGAGTGTCATTTATATTTGTTACTGTTGCTCCAAGATATTTGAATTTTTCCACCTCTTCAGAAGATAAATCTCCAATTTTTATATTTCCATTTCGTACAATATTCTGGTCACGAGACATAATCATATAGTTTGTCTTTTCGGGATTTACTTTACTTGGTCATAATTTCCTCAAACTCTCAAGGTAGGATCGCAGCAGTAATAAACTGACACCAGATCAGAGGATTCACTCTTCATCAACTCAAAACAAGAGACATACTACATCCAGACCGTTTGGGAGAGAGATACCGGTATTAATGTATCGGCTCTGTATTGGTAGCCGCGACAGCAACTGCTGAACCACGTCGTGCAAAAACACTTCACCTGCTTGTAGCACTATTTTCACTGCCCTTGTAGGATATGCCTCGATAAAGCTTTCTGATAAGTCAATCAAGTAGGAACATTGGATTGCAATTGACAGTCCTACATGATCTTGTGATAATATGGAACACCTGCTACTCTTTTATCACAATTTATTTTATATGGCTGTGGCCGAACACAGAGCCTTTCCTTTCATCGTCTCAGGAGAAAGGCAAGCAGGTCGTTATAATGGAATTACGCAAATTTAAAATATGTGACATTTCCTGTGTTACGTATAAACGGTCAATAGTCCTATTACGATAATATAATATAATATAATATAATATAATATTAGTATTATTATTACTATTAGGCCTGTTATTATTATTATTATTATTATTATTATTATTATTATTATTGGCGGCCAGGTAGCTCAGTTGGTAGAGCAGCTGGCTACGGACTGGAAGGTCCGGGGTTCGATCCCAGGTGGTAACAGGATTTTTTCTCGTTGCCAAACTTTCAGAACGGCCCCAAGGTTCACTCAGCCTTCTATAAAATTGAGTACCGGGTCTTTCCCGGGGGTAAAAGGCGGTCAGAGCGTGGTGCCGACCACACCACCTCATTCTAGTGCCGAGGTCATGGAAAGCATGGGGCTCTACCTCCATGCCCCCCAAGTGCCTTCATGGCATGGAATTATTATTATTATTAGATTTGTAGAGATTTAGTATTGTTATTGTTATTATTATTATTACTATTCTTATTTATTATTATTATTATTATTATTATTATTATTATTATTATTATTATTATTATTATTAATTGTCTTATTTTTTATACTTTGTATGCCTCATTTAGCCTATTTTTGACCTGCTGTTCACATTTTATTATGCTTTTTTCTTTCCTTCTCTATGTTATATATTATGTCTGATTTCTTCTTACTTGTTGTTTACGTTTTATTATTATTATCTTATTCAGTTTTGTGTGTAAAATTGTAATGTACTTTGTAAATTTGTAGTGTTTTTGTAACGCAGTTTTTACTCCTGGTTGAGTGTTAGGGAAGGCCGTATGGCCTTAACTCTGCCAGGTTAAATACATTATTATTATTATTATTATTATTATTATTATTATTATTAATCCGTGACGCTACAGCCCGTGAAGGGCCTAGACCGACCAGCCGGCTGCTGGCCTCACACCCACATGCCGAAGCAGAGGTGGACGATCATCCAACCAGAATGGAGGTATCGTGTGGTTAACACGATGATTCCCGCAGCCGTTATAGCTGGCATTCGCAACCGGATTTCGCTAGCTATCGTAGCTCCCCAAGTGCATCACGATGCTGGGTGGGCACCGGTCCCATACACTGGCCGAAATTTCATGAGAAAATTTCTTCTCCCATGAGGATCCGAACCAGCGCGCATTCCGTAGCGCGAGTCCTAGGCAGGATTATTATTATTATTATTATTATTATTATTATTATTATTATTATTATTATTATATAATATAATAGACCTACAATACAATACAATAACGTAACATAACATACTATAATACAGGGTCTTCACAAAGAGTTATTTTACTATCAACTTCAAATTAGTGTAACTCTGTAAATATCAGTGGCGTAGCATGAAATTTTGAGCAGGGGAAGCTAACTCAAGTTGCCTTTCATGCAATATGAGAAAACGTATTACAAAACTACAGTCTTAAAATAAATAGTAGTCAATTTCAAGTCAGCAGTCGAAGATTGGTTGGAACATAGTAAGTAACACCAATAAGGCATGACATCAAATGATACGTAATAAAATATGATTTCACGGTTTACACATATCTCGTAACAAATAGACACGTATACGTATAACATTAGCTCACTCCCTGTCATACTTAGAGAAATCACAATATTAGTATCATTACGTAAGTATGCGTCTGTCTTTTGGTTGTGTCCTTCATTGACAGCAAGGGAGTCGGTCATTTGTTTTTTAAATCACACTTTTGTTCGTAAGTCAGCTTTGATTATACAATTGTCCTAAAAAAATTCAAGTAAAGTCGTGTCAGGAACTGTTATTTCGCTCATTATTTATTATATCAGCCACAATGCACACTAACACTTCAACTAAAAACAACTGACGAAAAAGGATAACACGGAAACTACTTATTTTAAATGTTAAAGCTAGCTTCTTTGCGAGCCTTGCGAATAGGCTAGCTTAGTTAGAACGGAATGGAAAATCTGCGGGGTGGATTACACAGAAGAAACCGGTGTGCTTGGAAGCTGGTGTGTGCAGGCTTCTTGTTTACTGCTGCATCACAAATCATCCTGAGCTGCAGCATCGCAATATTTAACGCGTAAATATACATTCTATTAAAATTAATAAATAATTTTCTCCATAAACTGCAGGTTTATTATGAAATTATTATTAACTGGGGAAGCTAAGCTTTTTAGCTTACATTGACGCTACGCCACTGGTAAATATTTCGATTAGGACACAAGTTTATATGGCATTTTTTGCTCAGAATGTCTTAGGTAATAAGCTCCGTAAGTGACAGTAAATCCTCGTGAATCACCGACCACTATATAAAAGCCGTATTGATCACTGTCATTATTTTGATAGGCCTACAAGTTACAAAGTAAAATCCAGCAGTGCTGGAATTCCCGAACAGGTGACAATATTATAAACACAGCCAGACTGGCTCAGAATACTTAACTGCCTGCGAAATTCGATGCCTCAACTACAACATCTTGTTTTAGTCACGCAAGTTTTCCAGCGCCGCATGAAAGCAGACTTGGAGCAATGAATTAGTAATTGAAGGGATTCCCGCCAATTGGTTCTAGAAACCCGGTTTTCGATCAAGTCTCTCTCTCTCAACTTTCTCCGGCAGAACCTACATCAAGTTACGCTCTTCCTGTTGCTGTCTGATAACCTGGAACACTTCGCGTTCAGAGTTATCTCGCCTCTTTTCTGTGTCGTTCCACAACATGTGTGACAATGCCGTCCGTCCGTCCATCAGAAGTCGGCTCAAAGCTTCCGTTAAATACATAGATAGACAAGCTGAAGCATTCTGACTAAAGAAACAAGTTAAAATACTGTTAAAAATAAGAATAATACTATCTACATTTCTTCAATTACTTTAAAAAGAATATAAAGAGTGCGTCAGAAAGAACGGATGGATTTCACAGGGCAAGAAAATTGTAAGGTTTCATCAAATCAAAAATGTATTGTTATCAACAGATTCACCAATATATGCAGTTTATTTATGGTATACAACATCATCCATATGATGTCCTTGGCTTTCGATACAGGCATCGAGGCGTTTTCTGAAATTCGCCGTAACTTTCACATTCGTAGTTGGTGGGATTGCCGCAATTTCTTCACGAATCGCCGTCTTCAGTTCGTCCAGTGTGTGTGGTTACTTACGTCTTCAAAGAAAGAACTCTCAGGGCGCGAGATCTTACCTTAACCTCGAACAATCTCAGTGCAATAGCATGTTTGCGGGCTGATGGTTGAGGTGGCCGGACAACCTACTGTCTGTCTCCACATTTGCAGGTGTACACGCGCTCCGTGTTCGTCCAGGTGATTTCTTCTTTAATGTTGAACCTGTGGTACGAAATGAAGCCACCCACCGCAAAATTGTATTCCGAGTTGGAATCCTAGCGTGACGTCCGATGTCGAAATGAGTCCTGAGTGACGATCACAGACTCTTCATTTTTCAAAAATGTCTCTGTGATGAAAGCACATTGTACACCAGACCAACACCATGTTCTCAACTGAAACTGCATTCTCTCGCTGACCCAACAGTCGTGGTCCCCCTCACTCTATCCCTTCCCTCGCTGCGTATCGATAGTTTGAAATCCATCCGTTCTTTCTGACGCACCCTATACATATTAGATCTTAATAATAATAATAATAATAATAATAATAATAATAATAATAATTAGTGTTCCGGGATTTAATCGATTAATTTTGATCGATTAATCGATCAATTTGTCCACACCTGTGGAGTAACGGTCAGCACGTCTGGCCGCGAAACCAGGTGGCCCGGGTTCGAATCCCGGTCGGGGCAAGTTATCTGGTTGAGGTTTTTTCCGGGGTTTTCCCTCAACCCAATACGAGCAAATGCTGGGTAACTTTCGGTGTTGGACCCCGGACTCATTTCACCGGCATTATCGCCTTCATATCATTCAAACACTAAATAACCTAGATGTTGATACAGCGTCGTAAAATGACCCAATAAAATAAAAAAAATAAATAAAAAAATCGATCAATTTCCTTGTAAGATTTTTTACATTAAAGATTTTTATTGCAAGCAAAAATTACATACAATAACAAAGATTTTACAATACTATTGTAATACTCGTATATGAATATTCTTCAAAATTCGAAATTGATTACAAATCTCATAGTCAAATAGTCTACATATTACAAATTATTGTATAAATACAAGGTAACTGGGCCACACCCGAAAAAGCAAGATGCTTGAGGTCGGGTGTGACCAATAATGAAAACTAGATAGAAGAAAAAAAAATAATAAAATAATAATAAATAAAATAATAATAATAATAATAATAATAATCTGATTAAAACTGTTAAATGTAATTACACATAAAGTTTAAAAAGAATAAGAAAAAAAAAACAAAAACAAACAAACAAAACGGTACCATAGCCTATACATAAAGATACTAAGTTAAGAATACAACATTGTTAAAGTGACAGAAAAAAAATAATAAGAAAGATTAATCGATCAAAAATATTTAATCCAATAATAGATTAAATTAACAATTAATCGGTTGTACTTGATGTTAATTATTATTTTGTTAATGCAAACTCAGACTAAAAATTCCGACAATATTCATCTTTCAGAATAATTGCTTAGCCTACTTCAAAGCACAATCGTCGTCATCTATTTCCTTTTTTCCTCCTCATCGTCGTCCTCAGATTGCTCTTCGCCTCTTCCTTTAATTGCAATTATGAATTATTTTTAAACACCCTGTATGTACTTTACATTTCACCACTCAAATTATTTTCATTACTGCCATTATGAGTATTTTTTTTCCAATTGTATTGTCGTGGCTTTTCGTTAATTTACTTTCATGAAAATAATTTATTACTCAGAGTAGAAAATAGTGTAAAAATTAGTTTTTCTACGCGTCGTAAATTATATCATCGGTAACCTATTGTAAATCCTGAGGTTGATCCACCTTAAAAATGTTCAACCAAGGGTAAAGTGATAATTTTAACCGGTGGTTTCATTACCTAACATTGCTGCACATTCATATATTTGAACTTGGATCAAGCTCTAAAACAGTATCTCAGTGGTGAATATCGGCGGATGCTAGTATCACGTCAGAGAGGTGGAGGTTGACTTTCTTCACTCAAAAGGTATATCTTATCAGCAGACAGAGCATCTTATTTATCTGGTCACCGCGGCCAAACCGGATTTCCGAACGGATCCAGGAAAGCTCATCTCGCGACACAAACAACTCAGAACCACATGAAGTGAAATGTCACTGTCTTTCACTTCCTTCCGTATGTGAAATCCTAGTCAGGCTTCGTTTCTACACAGTAAAGGGTGCGGAAAAACATCCTCCCTAATTTCAAGTTTAAATAAAGGACAGATGGATCAAAATAAGGAAACTGTATTAATATGAATGGTATCTAAACAGTGGGAAATTTAGGTTTACATGCGTTGCCATAGCGATATCAAATGACATGCACAAAACAACAAGAATTGAATAGGAAACTTTATTATTATGAATGGTATCTTTTTTGAATAACGTGTCTCTCAAGTGGTGTCCTTCACTATCAATGCATTGTTGAATGCGACTTCGGAAATTCTGAATCACTCTAACTAGCATTTATTCAGGAATAAGACCAATTTCTTCCTGTATTGCATTTCTTAGGTCTGGCAAAGACCTCGGCCGATGTTTGAACACCTCAGCCTTAAATTGTCCCCATAGAAAAAAAATCGCAGGGTGCAAAGTCTGGTGATCGTGCTGGCCAGGGGGCGTCGCCACGTGAAGAAATTAAGCGTCCGGGAAACATCTGTCTCAGAACTTGGAGAGAAATCTGAACTGTATGAGAGGTGGCTCCGTCCTGCTGAAACCATACCTGGTCAATCTGCAACGCATTGAGTCTTGGTGCCAAAAAATTAGTACCGCTGAGAGTTCACTGTCACAGTAGCACCATCCTCTTCAAAAAAAAGTAAGGATCAAGTATCCCGACTCTTGCAACCGCGCACCATACAGTAACACGGTCGTTATGTAGAGGTTTTTCATTAAGTTCACGAGGGTTCTGTCCACTCCAATATCGGACATTTTGATGATTCACGCATGTAAACCTAAATTTCCCACTGTTTAGATACCATTCATATTAATACAGTTTCCTTATTTTGATCCATATGTTTTTTATTTAAATTTTAAATTAGGGAAGATGTTTTGCCGCACTCTTTATGTAGGCCTACTAGCAGTAGCAAGAGCTGTAGCAGTAGTAGAAGTAGTAGTAGTCATAGTGGTAGTCATACTAGTTGTATAGAGTCGACGGCAATTCGGAAGGCGGTAGTCTGATAGCATTTGCGTCGAGAGAGACAGATAGAGAGGGCAAGGCAGGGTACAACATTGCCACATCTTACTTCACGAGCACGTGCAATACAAATAGCACAGGAGAGAATTTAAATTATCAAAAGACAATAATGACCTTAGCCGTTGATTACTGTAAGCATGACACCAACAAACCCCCTTTCCTTCACTAACAATATTCTTTGCACGGTTCTCAATCCCACACCACACGCTTCTGCAGTCGTTTCTTGCGCGTTGGCAACGTTGCAGCCAGCATCAAGATGGTCGGCAGCGTTCTGCTCGTCAACGTTTTTTAAAATAATTATACACCTTAAACACTATTTTCCGCGCCTGCCTGTGCAATACTTGTCGTTTTACAGTTTTTTCTTCCATTTATTTATCTTACATACACACAGTAAATGTTAGTTTTACTTATTCAATGTATTGAAACACTCACACGTGAACGAACGAACTCTGGAAGTACGTGTTATAGACTGATTCTGATTGGTTCTACTGTACAAGTTTGTGACGTCACATACCAGAAATGCTACGGCGCATGTAGCAGCTGTCCGCCATCCGAAATGCCGTCCGAATAGTAGTAGCAGTAGCAATAGCAATAGCAGCAACAGTAGCAGTAGTAGTAGCAGCAGTCGTAATAGCAGTAGCAGCAGTAGTAGTAACAGTAGTAGTAGCAGTAGCAATAGTAGCAGTAGTAGTAGCAGTAGCAATAGTAACAGTACTAGTGACACTAATAGTAGCAGTAGTAGTAACACTAGTAGTAGCAGTAGCAGTAGCGGTAGTAGTAGCAGTATTAGTATCAGCAGTAGTAGTAGACAGCTTCCTTTGTGCAGCGGTCAGCATGCCTGACTATAAACCACGAAGTCCTAGACTTATACACTATTTCACATAAACGTACTTTGTGTAATCCGAAAAAAGGCAATTATATTTAGTATTGTTTGTAACAAACAATAAACATGGGTAATGCAGTAGCTGCAAAACTCTTTCGAAATCGTTGTATCCGCATTACAGAAACCCGTGTAGTAGCGGTTTGTTAGTGGTGCTGAGTTATATAAAAAAATTACCACTTTCTGTACCTGTTATAACGTTTCATTTCCGTGTATATACCTTTGTAATATTTAGTACCTTCTTTGATCTCAATGTGTCTGGATATAAGCTATCTTAGCTTCTAATTAAATGATAATCAGTTACTTTGTTTTACCAATATCATATCCGTGGCAAACCAACATTTTGACTACTAGTGCATTAAAATCACCTACTATCATAATATAAAATTATCGTTTATTTCGTGTACAAACTTTAAGTTCTGTTCGACACCGCAGCTGATCGTTTGAGTCGCGTTAATTCTCGGTTTCTTCGATTCTCGTGTTGAAAGGAGGCCATGGTCCATAACAACCGCCGTCTACACCGTGCTGCAATTATAAGTTACTGAAAAACAAAACAGAGCTGGCGGAGAGTAACGGGTAGAATGCGTCAGCAGCCCGGGGGAACAGTCCGCCAAGGCCACAGTTCGTATTCCGCGCGGCGCACGTACCGGGATTTCGTCATCGTATCCTAGCAACCATTCACTCTCGTCTTCATTGTATAACGGTGGTTCCGAAACTTATGCAACAGCCTATTTCCCAGCATGACCAAGTTTACTGTCAAGTTTTCCTACTTTATTCTGTTAAATCCGACTTAATCCTTTACTTACTTACAAATGGCTTTTAAGGAACCCGAAGGTTCATTGCCGCCCTCACATAAGCCCGCCATCGGTCCCTATCCTGTGCAAGATTAATCCAGTCTCTATCATCATATCCCACCTCCCTCAAATCCATTTTAATATTATCCTCCCATCTACGTCTCGGCCTCCCTAAAGGTCTTTTTCCCTCCGGTCTCACAACTAACACTCTATATGCATTTCTGGATTCGCCCATACGTGCTACATACCCTGCCCATCTCAAACGTCTGGATTTAATGTTCCTAATTATGTCAGGTGAAGAATACAATGCGTGCAGTTCTGCGTTGTGTAACTTTCTCCATTCTCCTGTAACTTCATCCCGCTTAGCCCCAAATATTTTCCTAAGCACCTTATTCTCAAACATCCTTAACCTATGTTCCTCTCTCAGAGTGAGAGTCCAAGTTTCACAACCATACAGAAGAACCGGTAATGTAACTGTTTTATAAATTCTAACTTTCAGATTTTTGGACAGCAGACTGGATGATAAGAGCTTGTCATCCGAATAATAACACGCATTTCCCATATTTATTCTGCGTTTAATTTCCTCCCGAGTGTCATTTATATTTGTTACTGTTGCTCCAAGATATTTGAATTTTTCCACCTCTTCGAAGGATAAATCTCCAATTTTTATATTTCCATTTCGTACAATATTCTGGTCACGAGACATAATCATATACTTTGTCTTTTCGGGATTTACTTCCAAACCGATCGCTTTACTTGCTTCAAGTAAAATTTCCGTGTTTTCCCTAATCGTTTGTGGATTTTCTCCTAACATATTCACGTCATCCGCATAGACAAGAAGCTGATGTAACCCGTTCAATTCCAAACCCTGCCTGTTATCCTGAACTTTCCTAATGGCATATTCTAAAGCGACTTAATCCTTTAGTTCGGTAAATTTATTATAAGGGGGCACGTGTTGATGAAATGCCATTATTTTTTTCCATTACCATAATAATAATAATAATAATAATAATAATAATAATAATAATAATAATAATAATAATGATGATTTATTTTAGCTAGCAGAGTTATGGCCGCAAGGCCTTCTCTTCCACTCAACCTGCAAAAAGTATATTTATACATATGCATGAACTTACAAAAAATTCAACAATTTGATTTTGATGAGAGTTACATGTATACAAGAGTTATTTACGAATTAAACAACAAAATACTATGAACTATTAATTAAACACTGAAATAAACTGTGTAGCAGAATTAAGCTAAAATACATAGAATGTTAATATATTTCAAATAATATTAGATAATAGAAAGAGATTTATTATGAGACAATTTTGAAAATACAGCACTATAAGGATGATGTCTAAAGAAAGAAGTAACAATGTAGTCAGTGATAGTTTAAATCAGTAAGATTGGAGTGAAATGCTAATAAGGTTATCTCTTAAGCTGTTTTTAAAGGTGTTTATTGTCTTGCAGCCCCTAATACTTTGTGACAAGGAATTCCATTGACGCGAGGTGGATACTGTAAAAGATGATGAATAACAAGATGTTCTATGAAGAGGTATACCATGTGGGTTATGAAAAAATTTGTGGTGGACAAAGCGGGAGCAGGGGTTTTTCTCTGGGTTTTCTCATTTATCGTCACCATTATCAACATTCCACCAGTAGGCCTACTCCACAATCATTCTCAATAAAATAGTTGAAAGTTGTACATTAAAGACTATTATTATAAATAAGCCATATTGGAATCCTTCAAATAATAATCCGTGGTGCCACAGCCCTTGAAGGGCCCAGACTTACCAGCCGGCTGCTGGTATCACGCTCACATGCCGAAGCAGAGGTGGACGATCATCCAACTAGAATGGAGGTATCGTGTAGTTAGCACGATGATCCCCTCCAGCCGTTGTAGCTGGCTTTCGCAACCGGATTTCGCTACCTATCGTAGCTCCCCAAGTTCAACACGATGCTGGGTGGGCACCGATCCCATACACTGGCCGAAATTTCATGAGAAACTTTCTTCCCCCATGAGAACCCGAACCAGTGCGCATTCTTTAACGCGAGTCCTAGGCAGGTTGCCTTAGACCACAACGCCACGGCGTGGAACCATTTAAATAATATTTTGTGAATATATTGACTGTTTATTAATATTCAAATTCAAATTCAAATTTCAAATTTATTTACAATTTACATTTGAATTGAATACATATGAATAGATACCCGAAATGAGCATATGCTCGTGCTCGGGTACAGTCCAGTAGTCTACATAAATTTTACAGGGTTCAAATAATAATGCTGATGATGTAAATAATAGTAATAATAATAATAATAATAATAATAATAATAATAATAATAATAATAGAATAATCGTGACAGAAATGATACAAAGATTGTAATACAAAATAATTCATTAATAATAATAATAATAATAATAATAATAATAATAATAATAATAATAGTGATAAAACAAAAATATTTACAATAATAAAATAAAAAATACTAAGACGGATAAAATAAAATATAAAACCACTAGCGAGAGTCAACACAACTTAAATAAGCATAGACTATAATAACCGGAAAAATTACGAACTCGAAAATCAACAGAAAAGTTCGTTGTATCGCAGACGACAGCAACCGCCGTATTGACATTGTGTTATGCATTAATGGTAGTAGGGGGGGGGGGAGCTGAAAGTCTACGTAACTGCCGTTATGATTTATTAGCAATTGGTAGCAATGATCAAGGAAGCTTTTAATAGAGAAAGGAACATATCCTGCGGACTTCCGGAAAACAACTAAGGAAGAGACTATTGAATGCTTTGTGTGGAGTGTGGCATTGTATGGGGCAGAAACATGGAAATTACGACGAAGTGAAGAGAAGCGAATAGAAGCATTTGAAATGTGGATATGGAGAAGAATGGAACGTGTGAAATGGACAGATAGAATAAGAAATGAAGCTGTGTTGGATGGAAAGAGTGGGTGAAGAAAGAATGATGCTGAAATTGATCAGAAAGAGAAAAAGGAATTGGTTGAGTCACTGGCTGAGAAGAAACTCCCTACTGAAGGATGCACTGGAAGGAATGGTGAACGGGAGAAAAGTTCCGAGCAGAAGAAAATATCAAATAATAGACGACATTAAGATATATAGATCATATGCGTCATATACATATTTCAGATCATATACTCTCAAACACAAAACCAAAGGCATAGATACAATACGTGTTTGAACTCAAGGGCTGTATTCATAGACATTCTTAGCGTGGGCTTCCTGTGGATGATTAGCGAACTAACGTTCTTCGTATTCATAAACCAGTGTTAGCGATATGATATGAATCCCGTACAAGTAACCAGTTGATAGCTGGGGCTAGTTTAGCACGCTCGTAGCGCGGGCTAGCGAAATGTCTATGAATAGCACCCCTAATGTTTAACGAGCACTACTTTCAATCGTGGTATTAAATTATTTTTTATTTAACGACGCTCGCAACTGCAGAGGTTATATCAGCGTCGCCTGTGTATAGCAATTTTGTCCCGCAGGAGTTCTTTTACATGCCAGTAAACCATGAGTCTGTCGCATTTAAACACACTTAAATGCCATCGACCTGGCCCGGGATCGAACCCGCAATCTCGAGCTAGAACGCCAGCACTATACCGACTACGCTACCCAGGTCGACTCAATCATAGTAGGCTACTAATATTGGCCCTTGAATTTACAACAAATTAATAAAATATATCCTCCTCTATTTAACTCCAACAGATTCAGATTTTAAAATATAGCCTATGTGAGCAATTTGTTATGAGTAATTATTAATTTTTAGATGTTTTATGTCTCAGTGAAACATACAGCACAGTCCGTATAGGTCAGTTTCTGTCGGATGCTTTTCCAATTCACTGTGGGCTAAAGCAAGAAGATGCACTACCACCTTTACTTTTCAACTTCGCTCTAGAGTATGCCATTAGGAAAGTTCAGGATAACAGACAGGGTTTGGAATTGGATGGGTTACATCAGCTGCTTGTCTATGCGGATGACGTGAATATGTTAGGAGAAAATCCACAAACGATTAGGGAAAAGATGAGAATTTTACTTGAAGCAAGTAAAGATAGGTTTGAAAATAAATCCTGAAAAGACAAAGTAGGCCCTATATGATTATGTCTCGTGACCAGAATATTGTACGAAATGGAAATATAAAAATTGAAAATTTATCCTTTGAGGAGGTGGAAAAATTCGAATATCTTGGAGCAAAAGTAACAAATAAATGACACTCGATAGGAAATTAAACGTAGAATAAATATGGGAAATGCCTGTTATTATTCGGTTGAGAAATTTTATCAACCAGTCTGGTCTCAAAAAAGCTGAAAGTTAGAATTTATAAAAAGTTAAATTACCAGTTGTTGTGTATGACTGCGAAACTTGGACTCTCATTTTGAGAGAGGAACAGAGATTTAATGATGTTTGAGAATAAGGTTCTTAGGAAAATGTTTGGGGCTACAAATGTCTCAAAATACTCTCAATTTAAGCCTAGCTGCCGAAGTGTAGAATAAAGATTTTTTTTGTAAGTGAACCAAATAATTTGTCTATTTTATATGTGAAATTTTGTCGATTACTAAACAAACAACAAACAGTAGAACATTTGTTATATGATTGCCCACTTTATGGATATAGAAGATACAGCATTGCAATGCACTTCAACAAATTTAATGTAATATGAGCTACAATAAGCCATTGTACAACGTTTTCAGTAGAAATTGTTGTAGAAAAGTATTCATTAATTCTATTCACCACATCAATAGAAAATTGTAAGTGTCAATATTCTTGTATTGTCTGTATTATTTAAAAAGTTAACCCTAAAGTAATATAAAATGTGCCTCTGTGCTATGCTATAAAAGGGTGTGTGTTTAAATTTCAATTTATTTGTGCATGAAATATTTTTTTGTATGATTACTTATGTCCGTATATTCCATATTGCTCTAGTATGTTTAATAATATTTGTTGACTTATGGATGCTATATGTAATGTTTCATGTCAAATTCTATGTTACTGTTATTCTAAGTTATATTATTGTAAATATTGTCAGTATGTTTAATGTATTCTGTATAATTACTCGCTTTATTTTATGATTGATGTATTACTCTGAGTTTGTAGCTTGTTGTTAACTGTCGTAAAATTAAATTTATATTTATCTTATTCACAACATTGACAGACAACCGTTGTAGGCATTGCCACAACGAGGTTGAAACTCTTGCACACGTCCTGGGATCCTGTTCGCAAGGCGAAGGTCTGCGAAACGCTAGACACCACCAAGTACGATCAATTGCCCTTAAAGATGCCGATTACAACACCTTTGAAGAAGTACATGGTCTCTCCGTCACTGGCAGTACACGGCGCATAGATATAATAGCTTTCAAGGAATCTACAAGATCTGGATTCATAATTGATCCCACTGTGCGTTTCGAAACGAATGAGAAACAGCCAGCTGAAGTGGATAAGGAAAAAAAGAATATCTACAATCCTACCATTCCATATTACCTCCAAAAGTACCAGCTAGAAGAGCTTGAAGTAATCGGACTTCTGGTTGGAGCAAGAGGTACCGCTACTCTCTTCATGAAAGATGTGTTTAAGAGGCTTGGAATACCTACATCTATTATTCCGGTTGTAACTTTAGCTGCATTGAAAGGATCAATTGCTCTCCTGAAGCATCACCTATATTCGAAATGAAACCAAGTTCATTAGCATTCTTCACTTTTTTGTAACACTTGCCTCTCTAAAACTACCTATATTTCCACCAATCAAAAATGTATTTGCAGCTATGTACTTGTAGGAGTTTCATTGTCAAAAAAAAATTAATGGTTCACTGAACTTGTAAACATTTATATGGTTAAGTACTCTTTGTCCCTTCTGGCAGCTCACGAATAGTGAGAAGATTTCTAAATTAACGGTCTTACTAATAAAAACTCTATATACAGACGTTTAACTGTCTTATACTTATACAATGAATAGCTCGTTTATAAGTCGTGTGTAAATTCCTTACTAATAATCACTACATACGTCGTGTATAACAGTATAACTGTTACACAGCTACGTCATAGTTTCGTCATTACTTCGTTACGAAAGGTAATAGAATATCTGAGGTTCTCTACTGGATCCGGTAGAGCGCTCTAATGTGGCGTGTTATGTATCGATAGTACAACTGTCTCTAATCGATTACCACACTACATTTTGGTCAAAGAGTACAAGCTACAGCAATATTATTCTAATAATTCTATGATCTTTGGTTTGTTCTTCTGTGGTTACAAGGTAACTATCATCATAAAATGACAGTCGATACGAACAGCTGTTAGAGGGGCGGCCATTTTTTCGCTATATATAACGCTTAAACAAGGGGTTTCGTGTATATAACTACTGCAAAGCAATTCCCATTGTATAGTTACAGCCTGTTTATACGTCCATAGCTTATTCACGGTTTATTAGTAAAGTTCTCTGTCTCTGCATAAGTCTCGTATAAAAACTATACACGGTTTATTAGTAAGCCTGTAAATATAAAAAAATGCATTTATATTATATTATATTATCTCTACTTGGCTGAAAACTTCAACCCTAATATACTCATGTAAAATAGGGTTTGTATGTGAGGGAAAATAAACCTAACTATGCATAATGCTATATCAACACGTACTGTAGGAGTTGTGAGCAAGATATGTTTTCTTCCAATATTACAAACAACGTTAAAAGAAAATAAAACTTAGTTTCTTTCTTCGCTGTCCTTGAAATCTTCTCCTGCACTTGTTACGACACGAAGGTGGGTCCACTTCCTTCGCACCTGCAAGGAAGGGGTCCTTTTGCTTCGCTTCAGTGCTTGCACAAAGGGTCCTTCCCCCCAAGCCCTGAGACACCTGTTACTAAACAGAACTGACTACAAAGAACATCTCGAGGGGGAGAGAAGGCTCGTCGGATGGAACTGGAAGCAATAAGCCAGTGGTTCTCGGCCTGTGGTCCGCGCAACCTTAGCAAATGCATCGTGACCTACTTTCCATATTTCAGCGTCATTGAATTATATTCTAGAGTCCTCCGCTGTAATTCAGGTGGTAGAATATCCGGTTATAAAAATCCGTTGGAATCAGGTTCGAGTCCTGTTAAATAGTGACGATTTATTTTTATTCCAAAAGAAATAGCCTAAGCATGGAATTTCTGATGGACAGAGCATGTATTGAGGGATTTTTCTTGTGGTACTCCTGTTTCTATTCATTTTCAATACCATTCTACCGGTTTCGAGGCAGGCTTCCAGAACAATGGAAAATAGTTATACATTATATCTCTTGACGAGAATATCGTACGAAATGGAAAAATAAAAATTGGAAATTTATCCTTTGAAGAGGTGGAAGGATTCAAATACCTGGGAGCAACAGTAACAAATATAAATGATACTCGGGAGGAAATTAAACACAGAATAAATATGGGAAATACCTGCTTTTGTCTTCTAGTATGCTGTCAAAAAATCTGAAAGTTAGCATTTATAAAACAGTTATATTACCGGTTGTTCTTTATGGTTGTGAAACTTGGACTCTCACTTTGAGAGAGGAACATAGGTTAAGGGTATTTGAGAATAAGATGCTTAGGAAAATATTTGGGGCTAAGAGGGATGAAGTTACAGGAGAATGGAGGAAGTTACACAATACAGAACTGCACGCATTGTATTCTTCACCTGACATAATTAGGAACATTAAATCCAGACGTTTGAGATGGGCAGGGCATGTAGCACGTATGGGCGAATCCAGAAATGCATATAGAATGTTAGTTGGGAGGCCGGAGGAAAAAATATCTTCGGGGAGGCCGAGAAATAGATGGAAAGATAATATTAAAATAAATTTGAGGGAGGTGGGATATGATGATGGAGACTGGATTGATCTTGCTCAAGATAGGGACCAATGACCAATACAGTATGGTACACATAATATTTAACAAAGATTATCTTCGACATGAAACTTTAGGTCTTAGATTCTCTTCGAATCCTCGAGTTTCTTCTCCCTATCTTTTCCATTGGCATCCTTTTCTTCGTCGTTTTGTAGCACTGGTTTAGCTATCCTGAAATCTGGCATTCGTTGCAAGTGTCCAATCCAATTATTCCTATATTGTGCAATTAACTAATTGCACATGTAATACTTCGGGCGCTGTGTCTGTGGCTATAGTACTAGTGCGCTGACCTTCTATTCAGGTAGCCCGGGTTCGACCTTTCGTCAGTCTGGCTGGAATTTTTGTGCGAAAAACAGATGTTACAGAGGTTTTTTTCCCCCCAGATACTCCAGTTTATCTCTTTCATTCCACAAACACTTTCCACTTTCCTCTCATTTCATCTATAATCTGTAATAGTAAAGTGCTATAAGCGAAAAGGACATGGGCAAGGGTATATCCTTTCCTTTTCCCTTCCCCTTTATGCCCGGAGCTGTTCCATATGTTTTTAATATTACTTTACTAAGCTCAACTGTAATGTATATTTTATACAATAAAGCTTTCTTCTTCTTCTTCCTCCTCCTCCTCCTCCTCCTCCTCCTCCTCTTCTTCTTTGTCAAGTCCCTTAGCCTATGCATTTTAAGTGTCGGAGATAAAGTTTGTGGAACATTATCATGAAAGGCTAATTAGTAAGTATGGTGTGGTAAAGTAGCCTACTACTGTAGGAAAGTCTTTTGTGTATTTGTACTACTTACTAGAGAATTTTCTTGTAATGTACAACACCATACCTTTGTGAAATAGGCCCCAGGTAGTAAATTTGCTGTTGTGGTACAATATAATTGAGCGGGCTAGCGGCGTGGTAGAGGGCTGGCCTTGCATTAGGGAGGTCCGGGGTTCGATCCCAGAGGCCGGAAATCCTAACTGAGGTTTTTCATGGTTTCCTCAGTTATTTCCAGGCAAATTCCGGGATTGTACCTCTTAAAAGTCCGTCCATGGACGGCGATTCCTTCCCTTAATCCTTTCATATGTGTGAGTGAATGATGTGTAATGTCTTAAATGTTTGTGTTGTATCGGAGGTGGCCCTGGCATTGAGCTGATCCCTCATCCGGGGAGGCCCTCCATGTCCTTGTGTGGTCTAAAAGGTACGTATGTGAGCCATAGATTAATTCCTCTCCCGACAGGTCGCGGCCCTGTAAGGCCCGGGTGGCGTGGGTCGTGTAATAAGAACCTAAAAGGGGGAGGTTAAACAAGGGAAAGAAGAAGAAGAAAAAGAAGAAGAAGGTACAACATAATTAATAGATATGATGATACAAAACGCAGCTAGCTTTATTTATTTATTTATTTACTTATTTTTTGATGTGTTAACTGATACTAACAGACATAATGAAGTGAAATATAGTTAATATAGTGTACTATCTGCTAAGGTAACTACGTGACAAAGCTCATGAAGCAAAACACAGCAAGTTCCAACACTAGTTTCAATGTTAACAGGCTCGTAACAGAGGTGACTGGAACAAAATACAAGTCACAAATCCGAGTGAATTGCTTCTGCTAAGTTGACAAATGAAGTAAGAATACATAACACTGCAACTGTTTACAGAAGAGATAAACAGTGATGACGTTATGCGCTAGCGAGGATGGTCGCACTTTACTTCCGGTCTAGGAATGACAGCACTACCGTGACGTAACAAGTTTACAGTGGGAACAAAATTAGTGTGAACTGATGTGTTAGGAAGCAACGGTATAATTAATTTAGGGGAGAGACAACTGTGAGAACTCTAATAAATGAGGCACTGCAATGCACACTGATAATATTGAGATTCTTTTGAATTAAGAAGCATGTAAGTTACTAATAAAAGGTTCGAATCCTCTGAGTATGATAATAATAATAATAATAATAATAATAATAATAATAATAATAATAATAATAATAATAATAATAAGTAATACAGCTTTCGTCATCATCATTATCATATCATCATCATCATCATCCTCACCCTCATCATCATCCTCATCATCATCATCATCATCATCATCATCATCATCATCATCATCATCAGGTTTTTGAATCGAAGTCCGTATTTAGTTCCAAGCAGACTAAGTTTAGGACATTCGTTCTGTTTGCTATGTATTGTATATTTTTGTATAGCTCAAGTGATGAATGCTTGTAAATTGAATTAATCTGCTTGCTATGTATTGCATATTTGTATAGCTCAACTGATAAATTGTTTATGTTTGTAAATTGAATTCCGTTTGCTATGTATTGTATATTTTTATATAGTTCAATTGATGAATTGTTTATTCTTGTAAATTGAATTAATCCGTTTGCAATGTATTGTATATTTTTGTGTAGCTCAACTGATGAATTGTTAAGCCTGTAAATTGAATTAATCTGTTTGCTATGTATTATATATTTTTGTATACCGTACATCAACTGATGAATTGTTTATGCTTGTAAATTGAATGAATCTGTTTGTTATGTATTTTAAATTTTTGTATACATGAACTGGTGAATTGTTTATGCTTGTAAATTGAATGAATCTGTTTGTTATGTATTTTAAATTTTTGTATACATCAACTGGTGAATTGTTTATGCTTTTAAATTGAATGAATCTGTCATGTATTTTAAATTTTTGTATACATCAACTGGTGAATTGTTTATGCTTGTAAATTGAATTAATCCGCTTGCTATATATTGCATATTTTTGTATAGCTCAACTGATGAATTGTATATGCTTGTTAATTGAATGAATGTTTGTTATGTATTGTATATTTTTGTATAGATTAACTGGTGAATTGTTTATGCTTGCAAATTGAATGAATATTTGTTATGTATTGTTTATTTTTGTATAGATTAACTAGTGAATTGTTTTTGCTTGTAAATTGAATTAATCTGCTTGCTATATATTGCATATTTTTGTATAGATTAACTGGTGAATTGTTTATGCTTGCAAATTGAATGAATATTTGTTATGTATTGTTTATTTTTGTATAGATTAACTAGTGAATTGTTTTTGCTTGTAAATTGAATTAATCTGCTTGCTATATATTGCATATTTTTGTATAGATTAACTGGTGAATTGTTTATGCTTGCAAATTGAATGAATATTTGTTATGTATTGTTTATTTTCGTATAGATTAACTCGTGAATTGTTTTTGCTTGTAAATTGAATTAATCTGCTTGCTATATATTGCATATTTTTGTATAGATTAACTAGTGAATTGTTTTTGCTTGTAAATTGAATTAATCTGCTTGCTATATATTGCATATTTTTGTATAGATTAACTGGTGAATTGTTTATGCTTGTAAATTGAATTAATCTGCTTGCTATATAATTATTTTTGTATAGCTCAAATGATGAATTGTATATGCTTGCAAATTGAATGAATGTTTGTTATGTATTGTATATTTTTGTATAGATTAACTGGTGAATTGTTTATGCTTGTAAATTGAATTAATCTGTTTGTTATATAATGCATATTTTTTGTATAGCTCAACTGATGAATTGCATATGCTTGTAAATTGAATGAATGTTTGTTATGTATTGTATATTTTTGTATAGATTAGCTGGTGAATTGTTTATGCTTGTAAATTGAATTAATCTGCTTGCTATATATATTGCATATTTTTGTATAGATTAACTGGTGAATTGTTTATGCTTGCAAATTGAATGAATGTTTGTTATGTATTGTTTATTTTTGTATAGATTAACTAGTGAATTGTTTATGCTTGTAAATTGAATTAATCTGCTTGCTATATATTGCATATTTTTGTATAGATTAACTGGTGAATTGTTTATGCTTGTAAATTGAATTAATCTGCTTGTTATATATTGCATATTTTTGTATAGATTAACTGGTGAATTGTTTATGCTTGCAAATTGAATGAATGTTTGTTATGTATTATTTATTTTTGTATAGATTAACTGGTGAATTGTATATGCTTGTAAATTGAATTAATCTGCTTGCTATATAATTATTTTTGTATAGATTAACTGCTGAATTGTTTATGCTTATAAATTGAATTAATCTGCTTGCTATATATTGCATATTTTTGTATTGATCAACTGATGAATTGTTTACGTTTGTAAATTGAATTACCATGCTTGCTAAGTATTGCATATTTTTGTAGAGCCACCAGCGTAGCTCAGTCGGCAGACTCGTTTGCCTACTGATCCGGAACTGCGCATGGGCTTGAGTTCGATTCAAACTTGTGTTCATAACCTGGTTTGGTTTTTTCGAGGCTTTTCCCAACCGTATGGCAAATGTCAGGTAATCTATGGCGAATCCTCGGCTTCACCTTATCTCGCCAAAGAAATTTACTACTCTTGACTTGTTTCACATCTTAATGCTTCAATGCTAATGTAAGATCTATGGAATACAATAAATTAAATTAAATTCTTTCTGTGTACAGCGATTTCTCTCGGACAATTGGACGGAGTTTGTTATAAAAAGTTGGAAGCATTTCAGATGTCGCTTTATCGTAGGACGTAGAATGTTGAGGGTGCCATCCATAGACCGAATGATATTTTCCGGAGAATGTAAGAAAACAAGGAGGTGATTGTTGATGACTATAAATCAGGAGTCGTCATCTCAGTGCACTCTGGTGCAGGCACAGTTTGCTCGCTGCTCAGTTCTATCCCTTAGACATCAACTGTGCAGCAGGGGGTGGGGGGGAAGGAATCGGGTGATGGCAGTGGCGTCCGTTTACTTGTTCAACCCTTTTAATCAGTCTCTAATAATTATAATTAACACGGAAGAACCATGTACTTAATTCATTTTAAGAGGAACTGTGTAATAAGTAAACCACTTTTCAGTTTAAGACAAGAAAGAATATGTATTTTTCCGTTATGTATTGTATCGATTTTGAAAGTAAATAGTTTTTTTTTTTTTTTTTTAGTAAAGTAATTGAGAACTTACAGATCTATAGGCCTAATGCATTTTCACTATTACGAAATATTAAACAAATCGAATACATTAGTAGGTAATATTTATATCATGTAATCCTATTCCTTTGTTCAAGTGTCGTCAATAAAATAAAATAAATTATCCATTTTTTATCTGACACTATATACCACAAAGCCAATTAATTGTTACTACGTATAACATATGAAACATATAATCGTTTCTGTAACAAGGCTAAAGTAGGCTTAAATTATTTTATTACAATGTAAATAACAAATTATAAAATTTATTTTCGCTGTTCGTTAGCATTGTTTTTCCTGGATATTTAAATCACTTTTTAGTTTAAGTTGTACTTTTGTACTTTTTCGTTATGTATTGCAGCGGTTTTGAAAACAATTTTTTTTTTTCATATTAAAGTAATTGAGAACTTACAGACCTATAACGCATTTTCACTGTTACAAAATATTAAACAAATCGAACCCATTACTAATATTTAAATCGTGTCATCCTATTCCTTTGTTTAAGTGTCGTCAATGAAGTAAAATTAATTATCCATATTTTATCTGACATCATATATCACAAAACCAATTATTTCTTATTTTGTATAACATATGAAACATATTATCGTTTCTGTTGCAAGACTGAAGGAGGCCTAAATTATTTTATTACAATGTAAATAATAAATGATAAAAATTATTTTCGCTGATCATTAGCATTGGTTTTCCTGGATTTTTTAATTCGTTTTTCCCTCACTAACTGGTTTATGTTAGGTGTCAATGCTCGTGTAGAACACAATCGAAGAAGACATTGTAAATTATGGTCAGAAAGTTGGCTTCTGTGATGGGATGCGTTGGTTTGGCTCGACACATTGCACGCTAGAGATGGGGTAAAACGTGATTTTTCACTCACCGGTGAAGCAGTGACAGCTCATTTTCGATCACGGTGATTTTACTCAGTGATCCAGCGATTAGAGGTGATTTCCAGTTGCCAGTGATGACGACGAGAGACCGGATCAGCTGATCACTAGTAGAGCAGTGATCTAGTGAGTGGGGGCGATTGGGAGTGATTTCTCACTACGAAGTGCGAGCAATAAACTGTTTTGAATTATTGGCGAATGTGATTATGATCGTAGAAGCATTAATGTTAAAAGAATGAAAGGAATAAGATAGGCTATTATGAGTGCATAGAGAGTGCAGAGAAAAAAACAGAACTAACTCAGAAGAAATATATTATGGTGAAATCAGACACATTAGTTGGGATTATTTGCGGATTTTAAAAATAAGAATATCTAACTTAAATACCGGTATTGTGTAATTTTCATTTGGCTGTATGTAAAATAAAGGTGATAAACTGATAAATGTGGTTGAACAAAGTGATATTTGTAGGCCTGCATTGTTACATCAACCTTAATAATATAGCCTCTCCCTTCTTTTTATTCACACATTCCACAGTTATAGTTTGGTTAAACTACTACAATAGGCCTATATGGTAATATTAGTGGTAATTCTCCAGGAAAGCTCCATCTAAGAAGGCAAAATATTCTTTAGCTTAACTGGCTTCTGTGATATAGGTCTATAGATATAATGATAAACAAGTGACTTTAGTTTACAGGTACAAATACTTTCAAAATATAAATCGTTTTATGCTTGCCAGTATATTCTAACGCACTGTTTTAGCCCACCTTTTTTTCCGTTATTTAACGATGCTGTATCAACTACTTGGTTATTTAGTGTCGATGGAATTGGTGATGAGATGGTATGTGGCGAGATGAGGTCAAGGATTCGCCATAGGTTACCTGACATTCGCTTTACGTTTGAAAAAACTGGGAATCATTCCAAGTGTGAATCGAACCTACACCCTACCGCAACTCCAGCACGCAAACGCGCTACTGCCTGAGCTACGGCGGTGACCATTTTCTTGTTACTAGGTATAATTAATTTTTTCTTGAATGAAAAAAAAAACCGATTTTTTAATTGCGCTTCTGTAATTTCACCAAGCTGAGATAGTGAAATTTTTGCCTCACTGGTGACCAACACCACATTTTTAAAGCCCCGCTAAACCGCTAATTACCAACATAACATGAGAGGTGTCCAGAACGAATTAATAGAGAAATGGTCATTTCTCTAGTATTGCGTCATGGACCTCTAGAGTGTTACATTTGAAACAAGTAGGGGGCAGAAGGGCTATAACAGTGCATTAGAGTATAACTATTGAACTACTTTTATGTTGAAAGTTCTTAAAAATCTACCAAAGAAAGTTATGCCATATCACTAAGTTGTTCAACTGAAATTTCAATACTTTCTTTCATCACAAACCATTATAAGCTTACAAAGAACAAAAATCCATGTAATGTCAAGCAGTTCAAAAATTGCTCAACAGGCGTCAGAAGACTGCAATGTAAGACATGTTGAAATCACTGAGGAAATAATGATTCGTTACAGCTGTTTCTGGTGCAATGAGTAAATCACTGCTTGATCAATGTTTCACTGGTTAATGAACAGTTCACTCACTGGAGTGAAAGTGATTTTCTAATCACCGGTGAAAAATCGCTGCTAGTGATTTTTTCTTCCATCTCTATTGCACACTACTACCTCCTCAGCCAGCGTCTCGGCGCTCCGAACTAGTATGCAGACCAGTTGACGACGGCTGCTGTAAATGGTGTATAAGGAAGCTTCCTACCACGACCACATCATGAACAATGAAGTAGTTTCCATGTACTGCAGTCTATATTACAAGGCAAATGCTGGGGAAAAGGAGTCGTAGAAAGGCGAATACCATCGTGGTTGAAATATCTCATAACTTGGTTTTCTATTAATATCTTACAAGGGCGCATTTCAGCTTTTTCTTGGTGAGGAGGAGCAAGTTATTTTCAGGGAAGACCTTATGGGGTACGTCGCATGACGTACTCCCTCCCTATTTTCTCTGAAATGTAGTATTTTTCATATAGTAAACTGGGGTAAACTTGACCGTAAACATATTTAAATCATGATATCAGTTACACTGAACATATTTTTAAAGTTCACAAACAATGAAATATTGATATAACATAGGCCCTACGTGTACCCGAAGAGCCAAATAAAATTGTAGTATAATTCGCACTCTTGCCAACCACGACTGGCTGTTTTGTGATTAAACAGATTCTGTTCAGTTAGAAATAGAGAATGTATTTCATTGTTTTAATAAATAATGGACCTGAACGTCTGAAATTGCTTCCTGTAACACTAAAAACGTATTAATCGTAACCTATCGTGAACTATATTATGTTGAATATTGGTAGTGCTGTAACTATCGATACGTTGCGATATCTAGTCTCGGTCCTTAACCAGAGTACACAGCATGCACGTGCTAATCCGCGCGCTGTGACAGTAGAGCGAATTACGTTCACTTAGGGTTTCCATATCTTCAGACGTAAAAATGTGAATCCGTTTCTGAGAAGTTGCTAGATTTATGACGGAGTTTTTATCTTTAGTATTTTGACAATAATTTCGTTTTGTTCGATTAACCCTTTCTCTTGTCTTTATGCCAGGATACTACAGCAGCTTATTGTTCCTTGGTTAATAACAATGATGCTGAGTGTCACTGTTATTTTGTGTCTGTATTTGCTGCTTTTCTTTTTTGCATATTTTAATAAGTTAGACTAATTTTTATTATTTTCAATTTCTACTTGTATGTTCAGTTATTTTTTTATGTCATATTCATATGTTATTACAGTATATTAATTTCGGTGATGTATAATTTTTCTTATAATTGTACTGCATTTCTGGTGTTGTGGAAGAGAAGACCTGATGGCATTAACTCCACTAGAATAAATAAATAAATAAATAAATAAATAAATAAATAAATAAATAAATAAATAAATAAATAAATAAATAAATAAATAAATAAATAAATAAATAAATAAATAAGTACGTAAGTAGCTAAGTAGATAGATAGATAGATAGATAGATAGATAGATAGATAGATAGATAGATAGATAGATAGATGGATGGATGGATGGGTGGGTGGGTGGGTGGGTGGGTGGGTGGGTGGGTGGGTGGGTGGGTGGGTGGGTGGGTGGGTGGGTGGGTGGGTGGGTGGATGGATGGATGGATGGATGGATGGATGGATAGATAGATAGATAGATAGATAGATAGATAGATAGATAGATAGATAGATAGATAGATAGATAGATAGATAGATAGATAGATAGATAGATAGATAGATAGATAGATAGATAGATAGATAGATAGATAGATAGATAGATAGATAGATAGATAGAGCAAATAAATAAGTTAATAAATAAGTTAATAAATATGTAATTAAGTAAATAACTAATCAAGTAAGTAAATATGTAAGGAAACAAATAAATAAATAAATAAATAAATAAATAAGCAAATAAATAAGTAATTAAGTAAATAACTAATCAAGTAATTAAGTATGTAAGTAAGTATGTAAGTAAACAAATAAATAAATAAATAAATAAGCAAATAAATAAGTAAATAAGTAATTCATGAAATAACTAATCAAGTAATTAAGTATGTAAGTATGTATGTAATAAGTATGTAAGTAAACAAATAAATAAACAAGCAAGCAAATAAATAAGTTAATAAATAAGTAATTAAGTAAATAATTAATCAAGTAGTTAAGTAATTAAGTATGTAAGTAAGTATGTATGTAAATAAATATGTAAGTAAACAAACAAATAAATAAATAAGCAAGCAAATAAATAAGTTAACAAATGAGTAAATAAGTAAGTAAATAAGTAATTAAGTAAATAACTAATCAAGTAATTAAGTTTGTAAGTAAGTAAGTATTTATGTAAGTATGTAAGTAAACAAATAAATGAATAAATAAATAAATAAATAATATTTACTGAGTAGAACATGATTATGGGCCAGAATTATCCAAAACATTCTAGGAAGTATAGTATGAACTTCAAAGGATCTGTGACACTCGAAAGATTGCGAATCATTGGCGAAGAAAACGTGGAATAATGAACAGCTTTCAATCGGACTTCTACCACCCAAATAACGGTGGGCTGTGGACATAATCTTCTGCTATAGAAAATCTTTCTAGTTGTAGGGCAATAAATCTTCAGGCTTGCCGCAATGTCGCCGTCCAGACAATCACAGCACCTCGTGTGGCGAAGATGGTCTTTTGTTTGGCAGAAGTGAGGTCAGGTGCAAGAGGATTCATACTGCGGCGGACCGAGGTGGTGGCTGCATGAGTCACCTCTACTACGGGGGTTCGAGGGGAGTCACGTGACAGCCAGGACCGGTTCATACAGCATCGGCAAGTCTCGTGAATTATTCACATGAAATTTGCAACGTATAGAAAGTGGGTTAAACATGTAGGCAAATTAAAAAAAAACTAACAACAAGTCTCTTATGTTTGGGTGTGTACAGCTTTGCATTCCGCGGACACTACAATCAACATTAATAATCTGTCTGTACACCGAGTAGTTTGCTTTACAACCGCTCGGTGCGTCTGTGAATTGTAATTCAGTCATGTACTTAAGTGTGTGCGGTACTGTACTGAGGGAAAAATTGTCAACACGCTCAGACGATGATCCTCTGTTATTTTCGAATATTTATTTTTATTTTTTTTAAATAACATTTATTATAATAAATTATGACAAAAATATCTATAACAAAACGTAAATCTTTGATTAATTGATTAACTTGCGGACTTACTCGTGTTAATTATGTAACTCTGTGCGGCTTACAGCTGTTTCGGTGCTTCATCACACCACCCTCAGAGCCTACTGGATCTCGGCGTCATCTCCAGCTTCTCTGCCTGTTATATGGGTGTGTTTGATTGTTGAAAGGTGTTGAAAAGTGGAGTCAAATAGTGATATAACAGGCAGAGAAGTTCGAGATGACGCCGAGATCTAGTTGGCTCTGAGGATGGTGTGTGAAGCACCGAAACAGCTGTAAGCAGCATAACCTTACATAATTAACACGAGTAAGCCCGCAAGTTAATCAATTAATTACATTCAAGTGTTAAAAGTAGTGTACGCAAGATTCAAAATGGATACATCTTTGGATAAATTCTCACATAATCCTAACAAACATTATTTTAGCTTTTGATAATATGTCAACAATAAACAAATATCTTGAAATAAACTACCAAAGTTATGTGCAAATAACGTTATAAACGATTCTAAGCAAATAAGTTTCTTATGAAAGTTGCTATTGAAATTATGAGCTGACCAAATTCTTTTTACAGTGATAAGTTTAAACAAACAATTCCTGTTACATAACGTTCCTTTTAAAAAAAAAAACATTATCTTATTAAGGGATTAGGTACAGCTTACAGCAGTAAAATTTTGGAAATATTCAACATCTCTTTCCTCCATTACTGTATCTTGTACAATAATGAAAATTAGTATGTGTAAAACACTGTCTTTCTGCTATATGAAAAAAATATATATATTTTTACGATTTAAAAAAAATTATATATATATATATATTAAATTCAGTTCACTTTGCAGTGATGAAGCGTTTCCCGCAAAACTCAAAAACTATCCAACATTCTATGATGAAATTTCTTGTATGTATTTATGCGTATCATATCTACAATATGATACAAGATCACTTCTCTATCTTTGATAGATTGTCTGATAAAAAATAAAGTAATTTTACAAAATGGTCAAACATCAGTATTTTCTTCTAACACAAAAAAAAAAATTATTTATTAAGGACTGTAGTTGAAAGAGCATGATATTGTAAACATGAGTTTCAGCAATAAAATAAAAGAGAAAGAACACACCAGTTGCGGAACACTACTTATACAGTATAAATTATTGGTAGGTCGCGGGTTTGATTCCCAATAGGTCCGCTCGTTTCACGGTCAAACATGCATACTCCACAGCAGTGGATAATTGTAACCATTACTCGACCACGCTTGCGTTCGAATATGTATGTACATGTGTAATGAGAAAGCAGAATCTGGAGGTGTGTTTAATTCTGCAAAAGCCGTATTTCCCTTTTCACGGTCCCTTGCTATTTAATAGGTCGACAGCGTTGCCCTCATTAACCTTTATACCCGGGCGCGCAAGTCTGAGTTCACATGTTACGGTGACATTTCCACGATGAGTCCTTGCGCAAAAGCAGAAAATCTATCGTGAATGGATTAAAGCTTACTAGCAACGTCAAACAGAGAAAATGAACTGTAGTAACGAAATGGAGAGGAGTTGTAACGAACGCCATTACAATAATAAATTCTCAACCACTGCATTCTCTGTTGCCAAGCAACGGACATCAATAAACTAGGGAAGCTCTTCGTTAATGTAATATTAGTGTATTTTGTAATTAATTTGACGTTCCTAAAAGTTTAAACATAATAATATTAATAGTAATAATAATACTTACTTACTTACTGGCTTTTAAGGAACCCGGAGGTTCATTGCCGCCCTCACATAAGCCCGCAAGAGCAAGATTAATCCAGTCTCTACTATCATATCCTACCTCCCTCAAATCCATTGTCTCGGCCTCCCCGAAGGTCTTTTTCCCTCCGGCCTCCCAACTAACACTCTATATGCATTTCTGGATTCGCCCATACGTGCTACATGTCCTGCCCATCTCAAACGTCTGGATTTTATGTTCCTAATTATGTCAGATGAAGTAGCCTATACAATGCGTGCAGCTCCTGTAACTTCATCCCGCTTAGTCCCAAATATTTTCCTAAGAACCTTATTCTCAAACACCCTTAATCTCTGTTCCTCTCTCAAAGTGAGAGTCCAAGTTTCACAACCATACAGAACAACCGGTAATATAGGCCTAACTGTTTTATAAATTCTAACTTTCAGATTTTTGGACAGAAGACTAGATGACAAAAGCTTCTCAACTGAATAATAATAGGCATTTCTCATATTTATTCTGCGTTTAATTTCCTCCCGAGTGTCATTTATATTTGTTACTGTTGCTCCCAGATATTTGAATTTTTCCACCCCTTCGAAGGATAAATCTCCAATTTTTATAGTTCCATTTCGTACAATATTCTGGTCACGAGACATAATCATATACTTAGTCTTTTCGGGATTTACTTCCAACCCTATCGCCTTACTTGCTTCAACTAGAATTTCCGCGTTTTCCCTAATCGTTTGTGGATTTTCTCCTAACATATTCACGTCATCGGCATAGACAAGAAGCTGATGTAACCCGTTCAATTCCAAACCCTCTGTGTTATCCTGAACTTTCCTAATGGCATATTCTAGAGCGAAGTTAAAAAGTAAAGGTGATACTGCATCTCCCTGCTTTAGCCCGCAGTGAATTGGAAAAGCGTCAGATAGAACTTGGCCTATACGGACTCTGCTGTATGTTTCACTAAGACACATTTTAATTAATCGAACTAGTTTCTTGGGAATATTAAATTCAATAAGAATATTATATAAAACTTCTCTCTTAACCGAGTCATACGCCTTTTTGAAATAATAATAATAATAATAATAATAATAATAATAATAATAATAATAATAATAATAATAATAATAATAATAATAATAATAATACCTTTGGGGAGGCCGAAACGTAGATGGGAGGATAATATTAAAATGGATTTGAGGGATGTGGAATATGATGCTAGGGACTGGATTTTTTTTTTAATTTTAGTAAGTTATTTTACGACGCTTTATCAACAACTTAAGTTATTTAGGGTCTGAATCAGGTCAAGGTGATAATGCCGGTGAAATGAATCCGGGGTCCAGCACCGAAAGTTACCCAGCACTTGCTCATATTGGGTTGAGGGAAAACCCCGGAAAAACCTCAACCAGGTAACTTGCCCAGACCGGGAATCGAACCCAGGCCACCTGGTTTCGCGGCCAGACGCGCTAACGTTACTCCACAGATGTGGACCGGGACTGGATTAATTTTGCTCAGGATAAGGACCGATGGCGAGCTTATGTGAGGGCGGCAATGAACTCCAGGTTCCTTAAACAATACTCAACACTGTACATAAGCTTTTGAATTGAATTTACGGGAGGGGGACACTATGGCCAGCAGTGCGACCTGTTACGGTCTATTGCGCTAACTCTCAAGCTAGGCGCATTCTTAAACTCACATCGGCTGACTACACTAAGGTTCACTGTGTATCCAGGTCGAGCAGGCAACCCCCCTCGTCCCTGGGCCAGCCGGCGATCGGGGAATGCTTTTTTTTTATTATTATTATTAACAGGAACATGTATGGTCCATAAGTGTCACCCTTAAAAGGCTTTTACTTTAACAGAGATGGTTAACAAGCAGGAACATTTATATTTTTAATTGAGGTGACCGATCTTGACGGTAGTTGTTACTTTATACTCTTGTTGCCAGGGATCTTATCACAGGATTGGGGTGGTACAGCAAGTCCTTATGAAAGTTTTCTGTAAATTTCTGTATAATGTCGTAGAATGATTCTATTTCAAGCATGTCTTATAGTTGTTTATTGGTGGTTCTATAGTCTGCGCCAGTGATAGTTAGGGATACTTTTCTCTGTATAGCATGAAGACGTCTGATAATTTGGAATTTTGCATTGCTCCAGATCTCGCAGCCATAGGTCATTTGAGATCTTATAACAGAAGTGCAAATGATTTTTTTCAAGGGAAGTCTGATGTAAGGTGACTTCAACAATGGATATAGATGAATGAATCTGGCTAATGCTTTGTTACGAGCTGCTTCAACATGGTGATAAAATCGAAGTTGTTTATCAAGTGTGATGCCGAGGTATTTTACAGATTGTTTATAGTAGATATCTTCGGAGAAGAGATTGAGGTGATCTGGTATTTTTGGCTTTTTTCTGGCAAAAAATGATGGCTTGAGTTTTACTTATATTGACTTTTATTCTCCAGTTACTTAGCCACATTTCCAATATATGGAGTTGTTTTTGCATAGTACGTTGTGCGATGTTGATTGAAATGTCACTGGTGAAGTAGGTGGTGTCATCTGCGTATAATCCAATATTGCATTCAGCAATCAATGGAATATCATGTACATAAACTGAATATAAATGCGGTACTAAGACGGAACCTTGTGGAACTCCGGCTTTGATATTCTTGATTATTGATAATGTGCCATCCATTTTGACTTGAAAGGTTCTATCTGTTAAGAAACTATGTATTAGGTGAATAAGGCTATCATCTATTGACAGTTTAATTAATTTGAATAAAAGATCCGAGTGCCAAACTGTGTCAAAAGCATATGCTATATCCAGAAATGTAGCTATTGTATGTTGGCGGGGAATGCTATGGAATGATGACGAAGTGGAGAAATGTTGACGGAATGATATAAATGCCTAATATGGGGAAAAACGGGAGAACCCCGAGAAAAACCCCAACTGCGACCTTGTCCGCCACAAGTGTAACTGTGAATTTTTAATGAAAAATCCCAGACCTGATCGGGACTCGAACCCGGGCCGCCTACGTAACAGGTCAAAGGTCTGACCACTCAACCACCGCAGGGGTGTACATAAGCTTAATACTTACTTACTTACTGGCTTTCATCCATAAAGAACAACCGGTAATAGGCTATAACTGTTTTATAAATTCTAACTTTCAGATTTTTTTGACAACAGACTGGATGATAAAAGCTTCTCAACCGAATAATAACATATGGAGTTAATCTTCTTAAAAGAATATTGGACAAAATTTTGTACGACGTCAACAAAAGTGATATTCCTCGAAAGTTACTACAGTTAGTCTTGTCCCCCTTCTTAAAGATATGTACGATTATGGACTCCTTCAATTGTTCTGGTACAATTTCCTTTTCCCAAATATCAAGTAGGCCTATAAATTTCGTTAGATAATGCGCTTCCACCCTCTTGTATTAATGCTGCTGGAATTTGATCGATACCTGGAGACATAATTTTTCAGATTTTCTATCGCAATTTCGACTTCAGAAAGTGTGGGTTCGGGTATAAATGGCTCAGCAGTTTGTATTTCAATTTCGTCCCGATCATTTCTATTTGGCCTATGTATATTTAGTAGTTGCCCAAAATAGTTTTTCCATCTGTTCAGGATTGAATGAGAGTCTGCAAACATAAGCTTAGTAGTGTAAATAAAATTTGATCAATATAGGTCTACATTCTTTATCAGACTGTAAATAGTAAAAATAGCGTATTCTAGTGAACATAGTGTAAACAATTTAAATTGTAGATATTAATGTAATGGGTAGTGGTTGTTCTGTCCAACTTGACCAAACAACAGTCGCGTGAGCCGTCAGTCAAATAATTCTCTTGCTGGATGCACGTACTCCGTCCACTTAAAAACTCCAGTACTGGTAGTCTACTGGGTCAAAGTACGGTCCCTACTGATAATCTATTGATAATCTATGTGACATTGCGTTGTCGTTAAACAGATTTATCGCAAGCACTGCTACAACCTTATCAGGATGATGAATTTGAACAAAATTGTGTACTGCTTCCCACTTTTTACACACTTCTTTAATCTCATTTCAAGCGAGAAATTTGTCCGCTCTTTTCTCCTCTTTCTCAGACGAGATCCCCTCCATTGCCTATTGCTGTTGCTCGCAAGCGAAGCAAGTTACGTACAAATCGTGCTGCTCGTATTGCAAGACATCGCTCGTTTATCAAACAAAAATGTTTCCTCATTGCTCGCTCGTTTTCCAAACACTCGCAAACCAAGTTACTCGTAATCAAAGGTTTTACCACAGTCTAGTATATACAGTCACGAAGCTTGAGTTGTGAGGGTGCTAGGAACAATAGACTGCACCGGTAGGCTACTACTTCATATTGTCTGTAATGAGACGATATTAGCGATCCTAGTGGTTAGCAACTATCTGTGAATGCATATTGAGCTTCGTGACTATATATAGTAGACTGTGGTTTTACTGCACACTTTTAAAATTTCATAAGGTAATGACCATCCCACTTTTAATATATGGATCCGAGAATTAGACACTAAAAAAGCAACAGCGAAAAAGAATTGAATCAGCAGAAATGTGGATTCTACGAGCAATAGCAAATTATAAATTTATTGGACAAGAAACCTAATAAGAAATCAGAACAGAATTAGGCGTTCAGGAATTAAATGAGTTGATTAAAAGTTATAGACAGCGTTGAAAAGACCACCTATCCAGAATGGACTCTGCAAGATTCGTAGAAACCTAGGCTATAGCTGTAAAGGACGCAGACAAATTGGACGCCCTAGCCTAGATGATGACGATAGAATGACCAGTTTTTTAATGGAGTCGGAAGGGACCAACATGGTCCAAATCCTTGAAGATGATGTTGATGATGATGATGATGATTATTATAATAATAATAATAATTATTATTATTATTATTATTTTATAATAATAATAATAATAATTATTATTATTATTAAAATACTTTTAACAAATAAACAATAACTGTCTGAAAAAATACACCATCTATAGAAAAATAATAATAAAATGAATAAGACCAGAAATGTGAAAATGATTTCACTAACGTCGCGACGTTAGATAGCTACCGGAATCCTTGGCATTAAGAGGTTAAAGGAATTTCACTGTTTTCGAAACGACTCCGTGATTTACTCCCATTGCTCCCGATTCTTAAGGTCAGGAGTCCATCACGCATTCGCTGAAGAATGGGAGAGAGAAACTCCCACGCTTCTTTGCCCTCGTACGGGAATGAGAAAAGACTTCCAAGAATCCGAACAGAGTCCATGGATCAATACGGGTAGACTCCAGTCACTCACAGGAATTCCCGACCTGCTTCAATTTCGCGCATGTACGGATAGATGGCAGCAGTGAATCGTATGTTTTACCCCCACCCACCCGAAATCGCTACATACCAATAGGCGTAATGAGTGAGACGATCAGAGTATTGTTAACATAGTTCCTGATGATGAGGTAAGCAGGAATGCAGTGCATGACGTTACAAATGTATTGGTCTTGTTACGACTTCCGGAAAATAAACAGAGATTCATTTGTTTCTAATTTATACTGCACAATGCTGTGTCGTCTCAAGCTATTATAATAATTATCAATATAATATAATATAATATAATATAATACAGGGCATATCAAAAGTCCGGTAACACTTTCAATATTTTATTACACAAAAACTACTAATGATAGCACTTTCAAACACACGTCAGTTTAAAGTCAAACTCTCAAAGTTCTGTTTACACCTTACAGAGATTCAATATGTGAACCACGAGTGACTCGGCAGATGTCCAAACGATAATCAAACTCTTCCCATACCCTTTTCAACATATCCTCTGTGACAGTGGCGGCAGCTTCTCGAATTCTGGTTTTTAGTTCCTCTAAATCACGTGGCAAAGGCGGTACAAACATACGGTCCTTTAGTACCCCCATAGAAAAAAGTCACATGCAATCATATCGGGTGACCTTGGTGGCCATATCATGAAACATCTGTCCCTTACTCCAGCACGTCCTATCCAACGATCAGACATCTCCGTATTCAGTTAAACACGAACTACATTGTGGAAATGTGGTGGAGCCCCATCTTGGTGAAAGATCTTGTCTAAGTTGAGGCACCAACCATTGCTCCAACATGTCCAGATATGAATGTCCATTCACAGTAGCCTCAATGAGGAAGAAAGGTCCGTACAGTTTTCGTTGCGACAACGCTTAGAAAACATTCACCTTTGGTGAATCACGCTCATGTTCAATGATTCTGTGAGGTTTCTGTGTACCCCAAACACGACAGTTGTGCTTGTTAATTTTCCCACTCGTATGGAATGTCGCTTCGTCGCTGAAAATTAAGCGGCTGAATAAGTCATCGTCGTCTACTACGAGTTTTCTTGCCAGCTACAACAGGCAGCAAAGGTGAATGTTGGATAGGACGTGCTGGAGTAAGGAACAGATGTTTCATGACATGGCCACCAAGGTCACCCGATATGACTGCATGTGACTTATTTCTATGGGGGTAACTAAAGGACCGTGTGTTTGTACCGCCTTTGCCACGTGATTTAGAGGAACTAAAAACCAGAATTCGAGAAGCTGCAGCCATGGTCACAGAGGATATGTTGAAAAGGGTATGGGAAACGTTTGGTTATCGTTTGGATATATGCCGAGTCACTCACACATTGAATCTCTGTAAGGTGTAAAACGAACTTTGAGAGTTTGACTTTAAACTGACGTGTGTTTGAAAGTGCTATCATTAGTAGTTTTTGTGTAATAAAATATTGAAAGTGTTACCGGACTTTTGATATGCCCTGTATAATATGTTGGGAGAAAATGTGTTAGAAGAAAATCCACGAACGATTAGGGAAAACACGGAAATTTTACTTGAAGCAAGTAAAGAGATAGGTTTGGAAGTAAACTCCGAAAAGACGAAGTATATGATTATGCCTCGTGACCAGAATATTGTACGACAGGCGTCGTCAACCGATCGCACAGTCGTGCTGGCTGGAGCTGCACAATGCACAAGTCTACACGTGAATCAGTCGCTGTGCAGGAGAGGGGAGGGATGACAGTTGAAACCGGCTCAGTGGAGGTCTACCAATACAGTCATTCAAGCATTGTCCGTATCCCTTATACTCTTATAGCCTATTGGTTATGTACCATTCCATGTGTTTCTATTCGAAATATACGTAATAAAATTTATCCTATAACTTAAAGAATTTGAAACATGCAATCATTAATTTCTTCTGGCAAATTAGTAAACAAACGGAGGACATTAAATATGCTGAAATCAGCCAAATAATACACAGAGTTTAACGACCCATTTTGTTACTAAAGCTAGAAACAGTTTCTTCAATTTTATGTTTAACATAAATTATTCCTTCTTTCAACAACCATCAATTAAATTATTATATGAAAATGAAGACCACAAATATGTACAACTAATAAAAATTAGTAAACTATATTCAATACTTATTCCCCATTAAACTACAGCCTATATAAGAGAATTGTTTTCCTGTACAGTATATCTAACAAACATTTTTTCTTTCTAGAAACATAGTAAACGCCAAATAAGCTTATTAAACGTACTTTAAGATAACGAATTGAAATAGTCGCGACGCTGTTATTCCCGACGTGACTCCTCTTCTTTGCTTACGTCTTAGGAAGTGAAGGCTCTATAAAGTCTAGGTAAGTAGTATCGTTCGCCATTTTTGTTCTTTCGTTGCCGAGCTACCATACGAGGAATCTATTTACCGCACCGTTAAACATTATCATGTCGTAGCTCCTTTGATAATAAATCAAACGCACTGTAATTCACCAAATAAGTGAGCGGCAAATAACGTCTTCGTGTGCTTTCTGCGAACGCCAACGAAAGAGCCAAAATGGCGGGCGATTATATTAAGTATTTATCGAGCCTTAAGAAATGAATAACGTCTTCATAAGCGAATCACAAGACGCACACGTTTAAATGTAGCCGACCTGCAACGCGATTGGCTGCCGGAAATTAGAGCGACGGGACTTTTGTACCCAACAATGCTTTGAAAATAAGCATTTATTGTTTTTATTGGTTTCATTTACTTAAAGGGACATACTAAAATGTTTAGTCAATTGGAATTTCGTAATATATATTGGGTCTCCACTTAACGCAAAGGAACGATTGTGTCGCCGCCTTTTCACTGAATATGGAAAAGACAAGTGGAAGAAATGTGTTGAGCACATTAAAAATAACAGAGAACGATATTTTGGTAGTGTTAATGTAATAGACAGTGAAACTGACAGAATAAGTTCGTTAGGAGAATGTTTAACTGATAGCAGGGCCATTCCATGCAAAAAAGTATGTTTTTGAACCATGATGTCTCAAAAGTTAAACATATTGTAGTAGGTTATTCTATATGTTCTAAATATGAATTTCACGCAATATTATGTTTATATTCTCCATTGTTTGGCACCAATTAGCATTTAAAATATTGGTTTTCTTACTATGTAAAAGAAGATGGAAAAGTGATTTCAATGCATTCAGAAAAGGAGAGGCTAGTTTATAAATGCTCTCAAAATGAAAAAAAAAAATAAATAAATAAATAAAGTTATCCGCCGTAAAATAATTAAAAAAAATATATATATATATAGAACACGAAATGCAATTCATGTTTACAAACGAAAAAACATGTGTTTAATTCTTTAGGGTATATTGATTCCACTGTAAAAATTTTATAATGTAGACTTAAATACCACGCTAGTTTTTAATAAAAAATAACTCACCGGCACAAAGGAGCTCAGCAGGTAGAATATCCCGTCGTATCCCGTCATTGCCGCGTGATGTAGCTTACACTGCTTCCCCTCTCGCGCCGCGACTTCGTGCACTTACAGTAACTTCTTTGGGTACTTCACACGACGAAGAAAATGTTTTTAACACTTATTTTGTTCTCGAAAACTGGAACTACACAGAGAATGCTACGTGTTCCCGGCAGTGTTTTCAGCCTGAGAAACCGATCGTTATTTAATATGTCAGCCTCATTTTCATGTTGTTCTTTTCCCGTAAACGAAATATCAACACCAGGAATATTAGTTTTCGCCCTATCATACAGTTCTTTCGGGTTCGCAATTTGAGTTCCCCGTGGACTAGCGTGTGCAGCAAGCCTCTTTTCTGTTCCACAGACACCGTCCCAGGGGCTCTTGCCGTGACTTGTTACAAAAAAATGCCACTCAGCTGCGACCTGAAAGTCCGTCATGTGATAGGATATATTGACAAAATTCTTCCTGTTCTTATACTGCCCTGCTGCACCATCGCTGAAATAATAATTTTTTTCACATCCTGAAATTTTTGTCTTAGTTTTAGTATAAGTTCTTTTTGAAATAAATGAACCCGTGCAGTATCATGTAGGCCTACTAAATAATCGGATAAATATTTTGAGTTCCAGGACATTTATCACATTTATTAAGGAAGCAGTTTTCAGAAGAATTTTCACAAACCATTTTTTGTACAAAAAAAAATAATTTTATTCATTTCGGGATTTACAACTTGATTAATAGCATGCATACTCGTTAACATAAACTTCGTATTTTCACACGTAGTACATACGCAAACATTATGCGTGCCTGGGGCACCCGGTAGAACACACTGTTTCGGTGTAAGGGTCGCAAAGCTAGAAAACCCTATACCCTATCTTTGAGCCTGGATTCCTGTTCTTAAATTCTTTATAGAGCTCTTTTAGGTTAGCCAAAAGGAGCCGTTTTTGTTTTTCCACTCTTCTGTTGCCCTCTTTCACAGACTTTGTATCTTTCATTCCTGCTAAAATCCTGCTAATATCGTTCTCTAAGTAGAAGTTGTAGACAAGTGTGACAGTTTCTTCAGGGATATGGCGTTGATATTTTCTGTCAGGTACAGACGTTATTCCTTTATGGTTATGTGTCAGCTTAGAGATCTAGCTACATAAAGCGAAACGCCGAATTCTGACATTATTTTGTTTACGCTCCAGCTTTTGTGTAAACAGGTTAAGACCATATATTTTTCGTTCGTTGAGTGCAAATTAGAAAATTTCTCCTTAAATTGTGCGATCATTTCTTCGTCATCGTTACTTTTATTTCCTACATTAAATATTTCACTGTTTCGTTCACAACACTGACTTTCCTTGCACGTTTAGAAATAGGAGACTGTCCGAGGGGCGTTAATAATTGATTTAAATTGCTTATTGTGGCCTCCTCTTTAATTTCTGGTGGAACATACTGTTCTTCACTACATTTCGACTCAATATCAGCCCCCGGCACACATTCTTCTTCGCTCGATTTCCTCACATCACTTTGTTCACTACTGTCCGCGGATGCCATTTTTGATAATTTGATACAACACGAACTGCATATTGCATCACCTATCATTAAATTCGGTATTTTTTTCTCGCATCCATTCGATAATTTTCCTATTACCTGCCTTTCTCATATGTCCTTGGAGTCCGAAAGGGTTAAAACACCACAAATACCGAAAAAGACTTTCAGATTTTGACATTTTCAATCTAATCAGATACCACTGCACTGTTAAAAATTCACAGCTTTAAACAAATGCTTCCAGACGTATACTGTAAACTCCAGCTGCCCGATCAAGGTCAGGGAGAGGACACACGGGTTTGAGATTACTTATCCGAGTTACGTCTCGCGAACGCTACTTCCGCCACACACATAGGAAGCGATTTTTCAACCGTCAGAACAAAAATTAATAATTTTATTAATTTAATTACTCGTAGGTTTTTTGAGATTAGTTCATAAAACTTAAGAGATGGATTAAGAATAAGATTTTCTTCAATACGAATAAAATTCGCACGAATTAAAAATGTTGCATTCTAATACAGTATAAAACTATTTCTTTTTTTCAACGAAGCGTTTTTATGAGCATCTCTTAATATTTTTCGAATTAGTCTTAAGGGCCATATTCATAGACATTCTTAGCGCGGTCTTCCGGTGGATGATCAGCGAACTAACGTTTTTCGTATTCATAAACCAGTGTTAGCGACATGATATGAATCCTGTACAAGTAATCAGTCGATAGCCGGGGCTAGTTTAGCACGCTCTTGGCGCGGGCTAGCGAAATGTCTATGAATAGCACCCTAAGATATTAAAATATGGTTGTTCAGATCAGAGGCGTATACTGGTTAAAGGGTTTGGGCTACCGCTGACCCTATTATTACACAAAATATATCTAACAATTACTTTAATTTTAATTACTATGGTAAAACTAATAATACAAAATTATTACATTATGTTATATTATAAACTTTTTCTTTTGTAATTTCCTTGGGCTACCACCGGTAGCCCCGGTAGCCCGCAAAATACGCCCCTGGTTCAGATTTACAATGGCGTCTCTTTAGTTTCGATAACACGTCATATAGGGTGTCTAGAATATTTCAACTTATGGATAACATGCAACTGTCGCCCATTTCTCAGTCATCCGTATGACTAAAATATTAATGATATGGTGGTCATAGTTGGCAGTTTAATTTATTTTTATAATAACATTATATTAAAAACACAAAAAAATTCATGACATCACTGGCATATTCTTAAAATTTTCTATGGAATGATCCCACTCTAGAAGGAATTCTTTTTCTTGGATACTGAGTACCATTTTAGGTTTCTTTCAAAGCCTTCTTTATCAACAACTGAAATAACAATGCCGTCAATTTTTTCTCACTGAGCTGCGAGTACAACATAAACTTCGATATATTTTATTCTGGGGTTATATTGTAGTTTATTATCGTTAGCTATTACTCAAAGGGCATACTTACTGAGCACGTAAACAAGAAACCTAATTTTGGATAGTTGTGTTGGACAAAATGAGCGTCTGATTTAATTTATAAATTGTACAGTCACAGGCATAAGGATGTAGAAAGAAATAGGAAACCATTGTATTCATCATGGCTGAGTTTCAGTCTTAATACAGTTAAGGGAAGATTAGCTGTTGTGTGGGGGAGCGGGGGGACCTTGAATGAGACTGTCGTACATTTGGTTCTAATGATCACAGCTTTTGTTAATTTTTTGTGCTGAATAAAGAAACTTTCGTCTGTTGAATTAACCTAGAATGGTTTCCATCTATTGAATTGTAAGCTAGAAATTAATTTTTTTTTTAAATTTTATATGTATATATATAATTATTACCAGAGGCGTATACTGGTTAAAGGGTTTGGGCTACCGCTGATCCTATTATTACACAAAATATATCTAACAATTACTTTAATTTTAATTACTATGGTAAAACTAATAATACAAAATTATTACATTATGTTATATTATAAACTTTTTCTTTTGTAATTTTCTTGGGCTACCACCGGTAGCCCGCAAAATACGCCCCTGATTATTACATCACTGAACATCGGTGCACTTCATTTTCTATATCTGATGGTAATGAAATTTCAACCACCCGTTGTCAGAGTACACTAAAGTAAAACCATGCAATATCATTTCAATACGTCCATTATGTTTTTTACTAGGGTTCAAATGAATATTCGTTGTTAAAAATTACTTTTTTTTTTTTCGTCTAGAAAAATGAACACAAATGCGGGGGTCAGAGGCAAAGGGGTATCAGTGAACTTAATTATTTGTGAGAAAATGTGGTTGAAAGTACTTTAAGATTTCGTAAATTCCGTGAAATTTATTTCAATTTTTGTGTGTGATGTGGTTAAAAGATGTATCTCTTTGCCACTAAAATTTTAATTGTTTAAGCTTGCCCTGGATGTTTTTAGAAATGTCACATGTACCCCTTTGGTTCTGATACCCTCAAATCAGTTATTTTTCGAGATATTTTAACAAAACTGCATCATTAAGATTATCGTACATGTATTAACATGCCATGAAAATTTCATAACTCTAAGTAAGTTAAAAAGTTTCTGAAAAAAATGTACCAATAGAATGAATCTAAAAAATATTTGTAAAATTAAAAAAAAAAAGATAATTTCCAGCTTTCAATGCACTAGATAACCATTCTAGGTTCATTCAATAGCCAACATTCCATTATTCAGCACAAAACAATCTGATTTTAGATTTTTTTTTCTAATTTTCCACTATAGCAAACATCTTCCTTTAAATGTAGCAAACTTAAGTGTCTCGGCCAATAATGAGAAATGCAAAATATTCTTCAGGGTAACGAGGCATTGGCAGAAGACAAATATCATGGTTGAAGAACCTTATATCATGGTTCAAGAAATCCTCTGTAGAACTCTTCTGAGTAGCAATTAATAAAATCACAACTGCCAACATCCAGAATGGATAGGCACCTCAAGAATAACAGTTATAAGGATTTGCCATTAACTTTGCACAAATTTTCTGACCAAAGAGAACGGACTCTTAACTATACAAAATTTGCACTGAAAAGTAGAAATAATTCTATATTATCATAATTTCGTAGATACTGAACCTTCTCATTTGTCAGTTTATTGCACTTATGGATCATTTCCGAATAAATTGGCTAGAAGATACTGAATATGAACAAAATCTATGAACTACCAGTAGTTAGGAGAAATCACTGTACACAGAATACATAGTACACCTTTGTCTTTTCGGCATTTACTTCCAAAACTATCTCTTTACTTGCTTCAAGTAAAATTCCGCGTTTTCCCTAATAGTTTGTGGACTTTCTCCTAACATATTCACGTCATCCACATAGACAAGTAGCTGATGTAACCCATTCAGTTTCAAACCCTCTCTGTTATCCTGGACTTTCCTAATAGCATATTCTAGAGCAAAGTAAAGGTGATAATGCATCGCCTTGCTTTAGCCCGCAGTAAATTGGAAAAGCATCAGATAAAAACTGGTCTATACAGACTGTGCTGTATGTTTCACAGAGACACATTTTAATTAATCGAACTAGTTTCTTGGGAATACCGAATTCAAAAAGGATATTATACAGAACTTCTCTCTTAACCAAGTTATATGCTATTCAGTTTTATAAATCAACAGAATTGTCATTTCAGTTTACATATGAATGTGATGAGTCAAATATGGACTGGACTAAATTTAATATTCAGTTTTATAAATCAACAGAAGTGTCATTTCAGTTTACATATGAATATGATGAGTCAACTGAAGAAAATATGGACTGGACTAAATTTAATATTCAGTTTTATAAATCAACATAAGTGTTATTTCAGTTTACATATGTACATATGTAGAGGGGCAGAGAAGGCCTGACGGCCTTATCTCTACCAGGTTAAATACAGTGTGAGTATAAATGACTTCCCTGATTATGAAAATTATTTGTGGACAAACGATTGAATGTAGAAAAATTTTATATATAGCAGTATATGGAGAAACTCTCCAAGTTTTTAAACATGCCTTATAGGTGCTCGATATGGACTTCCCTTGTGACCCTGCAGACATCAAGCCAATAGTTCAATTCGTCCCACACGCGGCTAAGTGTATCCATATCGATTGCAGCGATGGAGTTGATGATGCGAGCACGTAGCTCTGGCAGACTTTCCGGTAATGAAGGTACAAAAACAGAGTCTTTAACATACCTCCACAGGTAGAAGTCACACGGTGTTAAGTCAGGGGAACGTGGAGGCCAGGACAAGAGCTGCATGTTGTCTCTCCTCGCGCGACCAATCCATCTGTTTGGCAACCCATCGTTCAGGAATGTCCGGACTTCGTTGTGGAAGTGAGGTGGAGCACCATTTTGTTGATATATGAAATCAGCTGTGGCATCAGCCACTCTTCTCTCATGTCCTGACACGGTAGGTTCGAGAAAAAAGAAAGGGCCATACACCTTGGACTTGGAAAGTGCATCGACAAAGACGACATCCATCTCTTATTCTGGCCTCTACGTTCTCCTGACTTGACACCGTGTGACTTCTATCTGTGGGGGCATGTTAAAGACTCTGTTTTGTACCTCCATTACCGGAAAATCTGCCAGAGCTACGCGCCCGCATCATCAACTCCATCGCTGCAATCGATATGGATACACTTAGCCGCGTGTGGGATGAATTGGACTACTGGCTTGATGTCTGCAGGGTCACAAGGGAAGTCCATATCGAGCACCTATAAGGCATGTTTAAAAACTTGGAGAGTTTCTCCATACACTCGTATATTTAACAATTCTTTACGTTCAGTCGTTTGTCCACAAATAATTTTCGTAATCAGAGAAGTCATTTATACTCACATTGTAAATAAATACTAATGTGATGAGTCAACTGAAGAAAATATGGACTGGACTAAATTTAATCAATCTGTAGCAATGGTGCAATGGCAATAAACAGGAAAGAACAGGACTTAGCAGTAAAATTGAAAGACCTTATGATCACAATGTTTCTTTCACAGAGTTACGAATGCCACAAAAATTATGCCAATCTAAAAAATAAGTTATAAGAGTTAATTTTTATTAGAAATCGACCACAGGAGTAGGTTGTGCAATAAAATGGGCCCAAAAAACAAAACACTCCTCCTTAACACTGAGCACAGGAGAATGTTATGTTTTATTTAACGACACTCACAACTGCAGAGGTTATATCAGTGTTGCCGGAATTTTGTCCCGCAGGAGTTCTTTTACATGCCAGTAAATCCACTGACATGAGCCTGTCGCATTTAAGCACACTTACATGCCATTGACCTGGCCCAGGATCGAACCTGCAATTTTGGGCATAGAAGGCCAGCAGCACAGAGATTATCACAGGGGTATTAATTAGGGTTTTTACATTGAATGATCGTATTTCCTCTTTATCAATGAACTTACTTCTTTACAATTTTTTTTACCAGATGAGTCTTACATTACTGTTGGTTTATTTAGTTGGTTTATTTTCGCATTTCGAATTTACAAGGACATGACAAAAATATTGTTAGTGTAAATTTAAAAAGCTTGGTATTTGGATTATCCAGCTTGAAAAAAGGAATTTTAACATTCACTTATGGTTATAGAGTTCCCATATTTAGGAAATCAAAATCCATAACATTTTATTGTAGTCTTTAAAATAGATGCGCGAAATGGAAAAGGTTTTTGTCATTGTTGCATACAAGGAAAAAAAAAAAATCGATCAAAACTGTTTACTAGTATAAACATTTATTTGTAGGAAAATACATTTCCACCTCGTAATTTTTTGTTTTATGAATATTTTAAACATTTTCCATTGTTGCCTATTCGGCATAATTGGTAATCTGATAACAGGGCTTGCCAAAAAGAAATGAACAATTTTAAAATTACCAAGGAATTTATTCGAAGGCAGTACATATTACGATCTTCAAATATAAAACTCTGAAGGAAAAAAAGACTGAAACAAACAGAAATAGACAACAATAATCATACCCAGACTTGGACAAAATGATTTGTCTCTGATAGAATAAAATAGTGTGAGAAGGAAATATATATATTTTCTTTTCTTTCTTGTTCGCTGAAAATCCAATAACTATTTTCAGGATGCAGACCTCGATTCTGGTACTTTCCTGGAAAATCCAAAACATATCAACCCTATTATATTGAGAAAAATGTGAACCATGAAGCTACTGTGGACCACACATTGGGGAGCTCATGAAGACTTGTTTATACAGGGTGGAAGTAAAATAACCTTGCAGATTGAAAGGGACAATAGGGTACATGTAAATGAATATAAAACCTACAATGCCCCCAAGTTAAGGAGAGAGGATGGTATTTAAAAAAAAAACTCTTTTCCTATTTGGTGTAAAATATTAATTTTTTGTATGTAGAGAGCTCATAGCTGTGGCAACTCAACCAAATAAAAATATTTTGAAAAAAAAAAAAAAAAAATATTTGGGAGCCCAAATTTGAAAAAAATATACCCAATGCAGAATTGTACTAAAACTGATATATCTAAACCGATTTTAAAGATAGATTCAAACAGTTTTTTTGCAATGTATTTGCAAAAGCATGTTCTACAAACTGTCTGTAGCAGAATTTTGATATTAGTTCCTACATTTGTAAAATAAACAATTAAAATTTAATAACAATTTTCTGATTTTCTTTCTTGCAAACGGACATATTTTTAAAATTAAATCAATTAACAAAATTCTGTTACAGAGAAAAGTTTCCTAATAGTCTAAAGAATGTGTGTTCTAAATTTCATGCATGTATCTTTAATAGTTCAGAAATTATATCCATTTTTGTCTGGCAATGTAGCAAAAAAAGTTACTGGAAACCGATAAAAGCGGGCATGCGATTTAAAAATTCATAACGCAAGAAGTTTAAAAATGACGTCTCAACATCCGATCAGGGCACAAATACCCACAAAATGTTATGCAATACATTCCACACATATCAAAGGGTATTTTAAAGAAAAAAAATTTACTGGAAACAACAATAAAAGTGGGCGAATGATTGACGATGTGAAATTGGATAAAATAGCCTATAAAATTATCGATTACTGCACTTTACACGGGTACAACACTTTCAGCACCTCCTATACATGTGTGTTCAACACTATTTCATAAAACTTGCCGGCAAGAACAGTTATTGAATGATATTGTTAAACATTTGGGAAAATCTATGAACTTTCCATCAATGTGACAATATAGTTTTTTGTTATAACATGAGCTATTTGCTCTGGAAATCTGCAAGGCTATTTCACTTCCACCCTGAATAAGCTAAAAATTCAGTTCTTGAATTATTTCGCAGATGACAATTTCTCCAAGAGATCGGTACTCAATCCATTTCATACAAATTGACACCCATAACCAATTCACTGAACTATCTGCTGATAAAACATTAAAACAATAATTTACTTTGTAGTTTTAGTTTGCTGTTGAAGTAAATATGGAATTTTAGTCACAAAGCCTTGAAAATATTAATCCCTTTCCCTACATCCTACCTATGTGAAAAGGGCTTTTCGTTTCTGAAAACTGAATACAGGTATCTCGTGTTATTGCTTGAAAAAATTTTTCATGTGTTTCTGATGTTGATCCACATATGGTCAAGAGCACAAATCATACAGAACCAATAATTCTACTTTCTATCTTAAACAGTCGTTATATTATTCCTAACAATAATTGATTTGGTTCCATTTCATGTTGCCTTTATTAAAGACATTAAATTAAAAATGGTAGCAAAACCTTTGGTCATTATGATAAACTATTATACACTTTGTTTTTCAACACATTTTTTTTATCGTGAATGTAGAAACCAATTTAACCGTCAGTCTAAATTTGATGATCTCCAAATTCGAACTTATGTTATGTCACACATGCTTAATGCATTGGTACACAATAAAGACAGCATCTACAATAAAATGATTAATTTATAGACAACCTAATTGTCAAATTTAACTTGTTGTTGTTTAGTCAACTGTACGAAGACAGGTTTGAACCTCATGAGTAACGCAAATAGCTTATAGCAACAAATTACTACATAACCACGACAAAGGCAAGTCACTGAATAACAAGAGATGCTGAACATTTGTTCCCAACTATACGAATATGGTAAAAATTACCACTTTTGCAGTATTTATACCTACATAACATCTCTTTCATCCTAAGTAAGCTTCTTCCAATGTAGTTATCACAGTATCTAGTCGCAATAAGCCAATATTTCTTAATATTGTGGTTAATCAGTAAAAAAGAGAAACAATCTTGATGAGTATTCATACTATGCTGTTCCATGTACAGTATAGCTTCAATATAGTGGACTTCAGTTTAGCATATTTTTCAGTTTTGCAAACATTTTTTTAAATCCCTCACTAAAATCCTATACATCATAATGAAAAAATATTTAATTTTTACATTATCTTACTTGTGATCGTTTCATTATTATGTACGAAAATTTTTGAAGTCGATATTTTTTTAAACCTTTATATCCTTATTTTACCTATTTTTGGGTTGCAGATTTTATGTATTATGTATCCTTTTTTATTCTGAACATGATTACTGAAAATGTAGTACAGTATAGCATCATGCGTGCATATGATCTTTGTTAAATGTTGTTTCTAGCAAGAATTATTGATTCTCATGTCACTGAGTGAACCCCAAAAGCTTGTAGAAGATAAATTGAGAAAACCAAACTAAAGTTAAGAACTACTTCAAATTTTGCTGACTACTGATGTAGCATGTGTACATTATTTGTTGTATAGTCATTTTGTTTTTAACATAAATAATATCTTTGGATTATAATTTTAATATTTCTCGTGAAAAACAACAACTGAATAGACTAGTTGACTATAGTGGACTTTATGTTGTCAGCAAACAGCTGGATACATTAAGAAGATTGATTGATAATTTTAATATTGAGTGATGTGTATATTAGGCCTAGTTTTGTATATGCATAGTAGGTTTCTTGAATCTTACATGACCTGTAAACACATCTGCAGTAAATGAAAGCTATCAAGCAAACATTCTCATGGGAGCAGTTAAAAAAGTTTTTTTTTTTCCTTCTGTCATGTTAATAATGTCAAAACAGGTGCTTATAATAATTTTGGCCACTTGAACACAATTATGAGGGCCGTAAAAAATAAGTTTCCCTGGGGCTATTTATATAAAGAAAACACAATTCCATGGAAATATTTATTGGAACAGATACAGGAATGTTAAGCTATTTTTCAACATATTCCCCACTGGAACAGAGACATTTGTCATACCATGGGATCAACTTTTGTATCCCAGTGTCGAAGTCTGCCACTTGGGATTGGAACCAGTGTGTGACAGCTGTCTGGACCTCTCTGTCGATCCCATGGTGTGACAAATGTCTCAATTCCAGTGGGGAATATCTTGAAAAACAGTTCAACAGTTATATCTGTTCCAATAAAATTTTCTTTCTTTAAATGGCTCCAGGGAAACTTATTTTTTACGGCCCTTGTAATTACACTCAAATAGCCAAAATTTGTACAAGAACTTGTTTTGACATTATTAACATGGTGGAAGAAAAAAAAAAAAGACTTTTTTACCTCTTCCCATGATAATGTTTGCTTGTAAGATATGTTGTGGAATAACTCTGCATTACTTATTTACAAATGGCTTTAAGAAAACCTGGAGGTTCACTGTCGCCCTCACATAAGCCAGCCATCGATCCCTATCCTGAGCATTATCTAATGTAAAATCAAAACAACTTTGTTTGGATAAAACTTTCCTTTTTTGATTATAACGTACTTTTCAAAATAAAGTATAAATAATATTGTTTTCTGATGTATATTATACTGAGATTTCGCTGTACTCGTATGATGGCGTAACATACACTTTTTATAGTTGTGTATTCTGTAATACAAGTACACAATTACTTAATAATTTGGTTCTGTAATGTGTATGGTCCAAATTTAATCGAGGTTAATTCTTTTAACTGAAAGAAGAAATGCATTAGACACGAAGACTATCCACCAACTAGAGTAACTTTAAACATATCAACAGGTTGATCCATTATATTTAACAAATTATGGAACTACAGGGATTACAATTTCATTCACCAAACCTCTGCAAACAAAATACCCAGTGCAATATCAATATTGAATTAAATAAATGTGGAAATACGACGTGGGTTCCTTATTTTAACATAGCCTAATAATTATTTTTTTTTTCATCTTGACTTGTTAATAAATTTTTCACTTTCAAGTCTTTGACTAGAAGCAATTTATGGTGGCACAAAAGGCCCAAATCTTACAAATCAGTGTACCAAAAAATGCCTCATGATTTACCACTAATGAACTTATCTAATAAATCCTATAATATTACAGATGATGATCAACAATTGCGAGGACGGTTGCTAGCCAATGGTGGAAAAGAAATCATCATACTCACACTTCTTAAAAGAGTCCTTTCCATCAACTTCCTGCAATTAAATACGAGGCGTGTTCTTAAAGTAAGTTCCACTTTCAATTATAGCTGTCGCATCGCTGCAATCGTTGTTTTGTGCATTCGTGTTTTCTTCTTCAGTCCTCAGGCAAGCTGTGCATGCAGTTTCAGAGCTTCAGTCCGTGTGTGTGGTTAGTTGTGATCAGTTGAAATGTTTAAAGTGATCGAGCACCCCGCCGACTGTGAGATGCGCTCTGTTATCCGTTTCTTGAATGCGAGAAACATCAAACCAGCTGACATTCATCATCAACTTTGTGAGGTGTATGGTGATGATGCCATTAGTGATGGAATGGTCAGGAGATGGGTTAGAAAGTTCAACGAGGGCCGCATCTCTGTGCATGAAGAGCAGCATACCGGTCGGCCATCTTTGATCAATGACGATTTGGTACGTGCTGTCGATGAAAAAATTCATGAGGACAGGAGGTTCACAATTTCTTCGCTTTCCTTGAATTTTCCACAAATGTTGCGGAGTGGTTCGCATTGCAGGCGGGCAAATTCTACAATGAGGGGATAGAAAGACTTGTGCCAAGACTCGATAAATGCCTCAATAATGGTGGAGATTATGGTGAGAAGTAATTGAAGTGTGGGGAATACAATGCTACAAAAATGGTTTGTAAATATTTTCCCGTTTACTTTCTACACCCTTTTGGAACTTACTTTAAGAACACGCCTCGTAATACAGCCTCTGTTTCTCATTCTTCCACCAGTTGCACAGGGACTTTCAAAGTCAAAGGAAAGGACGTGAGCACATATGGAAACCACATGCAAAGTTTTTTTTATTTCCAACCAAATTTAACAGAAAAAAAGAACAACCAAAGAGAACATTTCCATTTTCCTTGTAATATTTTCAATTAAGGCCTATTCCTCTGTACAACATTGGCAATATATTAGACACTGACGGGCAACATTATCAGCACCTGACAAAAATTATAAGGGGAGATTTTTTTTTTTTCCATTTTTTTAATGAAGCATGTTTACCATTTTGCTGAACAAAAACACAAGCCTCTCATGCTGCACATACCTCTGGTTATTATGTAAAAATAAGATTAAATATTATAAATAATCCATGTGGTGTGCCTGTCTGTGCCTCACCCCCTGCAGGACGGCGAGACTGTGGCCTTTGCAGGAAGCGTAGGCTGCTTGCTCATTTCCCCCCCTCCCCCTGCGAGGGAAAATTGAGAAACACAATTGAGAGGTTTGAATCAAGTCACAGTTGTAGTATTTTGTTATACATTTTTTTTTACACATAATTCCATTACTGTCACTCGCACGTAAAAACCAAAACACATTAATTTTGCAGCAAAGGTTTTCACACAGTCAGTATTTAGATCAACTGAATATTAACACTGCGCTGGCTATAGGTTACATGATTTTAAGACCTTTTAACTATAATGTTCACATAATCCGATGGCGTACAATTGTGGAGCACAGGATGGTCGCTTACCTATGCACCCAAATGTGCAACTTGATTGGGTATGAGTAACAAGGTGCGTCGCAGAACTTCACTATGATGACTAATTTTATTTCATTCACATTCCAAAGATGATGGTCGATACTTTCAGAGCTGTAGTCAATGTTGGAAGCTACTACTCTAATGGAAGCACATTTCATTGTAACTAAAACCAATTTCAGATACCAAGGATAATCCCATTTGCCGCATCGACCGATCTGTACAACTCGTATCGAAAAGAGTGCTGCAACCTTCATCACAAATCTTGCCAGCAGTAAAAGACTCCGAGCGTGAAACGGCAAGTCTGTATTCATTTCTATCTGGATGTAATGTAGCTACTAGTAATGGAGATCCAGCCAAAACTCCTTAAATTGATCAGTAATGGACCATGTAACAAAACTTGAACTTGAAAAGGCCTCTTGTTTAAGCTGGGACATGTCGAACTTGCCCACAGTAAGGAAACCAGGGAAAACCGAAAGCAGCCGTCAAATCTATGTAACACTCCCCTTCCGGCCCTTAACACATCCCACCAATCAAGCCCTGGCAAAGAGCCCCTGCAACGAACTCATAAGCAACCCTAATTATCTACAATACGTGCATGAATTAATAAAGTTTAAGTATCACACTTAAAAAAAAAAACTGTGCTATATTGAAAGTTGTCTGAAAGTTTCTATTCAGTTCAGTACTACAACAACTGACTAAAACCAGACCCAATTTCCTGGATCAATATATACGTATGTATATATAGTCATAGATTCCAAGTGCCATTCTTATTGCTAGCTTTTTAAAATGTTGGTGTATAACCAGGACCGATAGTGTTCAACAACAATGCTTCCAGTTCATGCTCAAAAATTCGGTGCTATTGGCAGTACACGAATATTTCAAAATCCAGTAGCCATTCAACGGCAGGCAGATCAAGAGAGTACGGTGCTAGTAATTTTGACACTCGATAACCAATTCATATCAAAACACGGGCTGTAACTTTGCCAGCATTTCCTAACATACAACCAATGACAGATGACAAGCCTCTCATGTCAAAACAGCTGATCAAAGTAGAAAATATATCGATGGTACATTAGGAACTCTTATCAGCTGCGTGGCAACTCAGGCTCGGAGCAAAAATCAGCAAGACCTACACAGACACAAAAAAAAAAATATATCAAACCCTGTGTGTCATCGCTCAAATACAGGAAATAAAAAAAATTTCAGGTAACTTCCAATATATCACAAAACCACACAAGAAATTGAAATAGCTTGCACACATTAATGCTTTTGTTAACAGAATTAGAACCCAATTGTACTAGTTGACAAGTGCATGCTGAGCGTGGTATGGGCTTTGTGTTCTTCCATGTGTAGACACTTGCAAGGAAGCTATGCGATGTGGCTCACTATTACAAGTTACCCAGATACAAAGCACTACACTGCATGTTGCCCACATCCCAACACCGTCGAAGGCATCCCAGTGCCGTCTATCTTCACTCTGCAGTACAATTTGTTCCACTCTCTTTAATCCCAACAAGGGTATAGGGCAATACATTATATGCTTAGGTAGCTATCTAACCTGTAATCTATACATATTTGTCAAAAATAAATTTGTTAGTTAATTCTGTACAATGAAGGGGGGGAATCTTGTTGCCAAAACACACACACAATATATGATCACAACTCTCGCTCCGTCACTCACACATTAACAACTGTCAACTTGTAACCACGTGTTACCCCGCTGCATCAACTCTACAAGCACCACACCTCGTTATGTTCATCAATCAGTTTCTGCTCCTTTTACCTGGAGAGGAGGGCAGGGCTCCTGGCCCGGCGTTCCTATATCAGTCTTTCAAATCAAGGAGCAACATTATTCCTCATTGCAGGCCATCGACAACAGAGAAACTGAGCCGTCTCTATCCGATCTACATCTTAGGGCACTCGTACGGGCTTTTAACAATAGGTTAAGCATAGTGGCACTGCAGTTAGGAGTTTATGCCAGAAAGAAACAACGTTACAAAGAGAAATAATCAACAGAGGGAGCTGGGGCTATGATAAGTGGTTCATGTTGAGGGTTAGTTTAAAATATCGACAATACCTTATTACTTCGCAACAGTAAAAGGGCAAAAAGAATACGTAGGCTAATAATCTTGAAAACTTTCCAACAAGCCTATACATCGTTATGGTGATTAAGAGTACTTAAGAAATTCACATATGCACACTATCCCTGATATATTACACCGATAGTATCATTTTTTTTTTTTTGAATCCAGAATAAGGGCTATCACAGTTACTGCACACACACAAACACGCACTCTCTCACACAAACAATTTTTTTTTTATACAGATGTGTATGATCTCCTCCACCCTTCCCTCCCACCCCCCAAATAGCTTGCAAATGCCAACCCTCAAAGAGGCCGATGCCTCCACACACTGTATCACACTTCATATTAACCATAATTTTTTTTGTAGTAAAATTAATCAACTGAGAAAAAAAAACTCCAATTGCAATCAGAGATACACGGTTAACAATGCAATAAACCATAAGTGCTTTCTTCAGGTATGGCCAAGATTATATGGATAAAATAAAAAAATCTTCGAATCTGCAATTCAGTTGTGTGTGATACATGATTCAGGCAGCTTAAAAAAGACAATCTTAAGAGAACCATCTATGTCATCACACCATCTGCTATATAGACGTATGTTTAGATAATATGTACTCTAGTTATGCATATATGTTATATAAAAGTCTGTCTTGTGTTCACAGCTGCAACATAAAAGAGCACTGTTAATCAGTTCTGGAGGCACTTGGTGCCAGCTTTGGGCTTTGTCAAGAGTCTGTGTCTCACTAGGTTAGACCTACTGTGCAACGTTATCTGCCGTCTAACACCTACGCACTACGAACTGCTGCTCTCGTCGCTCTCAAATTCAAAAGCGACACAAAATGAAAACAAATGTCGACACACGCTGTCCCTTTCTCTGAAAGATATTTGAAAACTGATGGCTATACACTCTTCATTATCACAATATCAAAGATCTGGATGTGCAACTGACAAGAATGAGCGGATCGACGAAAATCCTCTTCTCCGTGTCCCATCCTCAAGTTGCCATATGACTGATCTATCCATTTCGTTGGTCTGGAGAAAACGTCAAGATCCTGCCAGTGTCATGTTCCGGCGATTGCTGAGAAGCAATCTAGGTTTGGTTAACCCTGTGGATACGTGGGCGACATCTCCGACAAGATCAACTGGTGTCATTGTGAAGTTTACCCACATGATGTGGCCGTTCATGCCGGTTGGGCTACGGATAAATGTTTTGAAGTTCCACTGCTATGTCTGTCCGGCTCCGTTACTTGGGCGAGCGTGGGCGAAGATACTCGCGGAACCGAGGCACTCTGTCAGGACCTTCTCTTCGCCTCAATCCACCCCTCTCTGCACGATCACGATCATACACTGGGCGGGGTCCACCCCGTCCCATGTTGTACCGCACTGGACCCTCTCGGAATTCACGCTGAGGTGGTTCTATTAACAAACAAAACAATTTCTCAATATACTGGGCTTTCATTGAAAAAAATACTTACTTACAAATGGCTTTTAAGGAACCCGAAGGTTCATTGCCGCCCTCACATAAGCCCGCCATCGGTCCCTATCCTGTGCAAGATTAATCCAGTCTCTATCATCATATCCCACCTCCCTCAAATCCATTTTAATATTATCCTCCCATCTACGTCTCGGCCTCCCCAAAGGTCTTTTTCCCTCCAGTCTCCCATCTTAACACTCTATATGCATTTCTGGATTCGCCCATACGTGCTACATGCCCTGCCCATCTCAAACGTCTGGATTTAATGTTCCTAATTATGTCAGGTGAAGAATACAATGCGTGCAGTTCTGCGTTGTGTAACTTTCTCCATTCTCCTGTAACTTCATCCCTCTTAGCCCCAAATATTTTCCTAAGAACCTTATTCTCAAACACCCTTAACCTATGTTCCTCTCTCAGAGTGAGAGTCCAAGTTTCACAACCATAAAGAACAACCGGTAATATAACTGTTTTATAAATTCTAACTTTCAGATTTTTGGACAGCAGACTAGATGATAAAAGCTTCTCAACCGAATAATAACAGGCATTTCCCATATTTATTCTGTGTTTAATTTCCTCCCGAGTGTCATTTATATTTGTTACTGTTGCTCCAAGATATTTGAATTTTTCCACCCCTTCGAAGGCTAAATCTCCAATTTTTATATTTCCATTTCGTACAATATTCTGGTCATGAGACATAATCATATACTTTGTCTTTTTGGGATTTACTTCCAAACCGATCGCTTTACTTGCTTCAAGTAAAATTCCCGTGTTTTCCCTAATCGTTTGTGGATTTTCTCCTAACATATTCACGTCATCCGCATAGACAAGAAGCTGATGTAACCCATTCAATTCCAAACCCTGCCTGTTATCCTGAACTTTCCTAATGGCATATTCTAAAGCGAAGTTAAAAAGTAAAGGTGATAATGCATCTCCCTGCTTTAGCCCACAGTGAATTGGAAAAGCATCAGATAGAAACTGACCTATACGGACTCTGCTGTAGGTTTCACTGAGACACATTTTAATTAATCGAACTAGTTTCTTGGGAATACCAAATTCAATAAGAATATCATATAATACTTCCCTCTTAACCGAGTCATATGCCTTTTTGAAATCTATGAATAACTGATGTACTGTACCCTTATACTCCCATTTTTTCTCCATTACCTGTCGAATTAACTATATTCAACACTAAACGTGTACACATCACTAACCACAACTAAAGAATATTTTTCGCACCTATTAAAAAACCAAGGCTCTGACCACAGGCCAAACTGCCTTCAGATTCAAACAACGTGAAACACATACATTGTTCTCATGGATATCTTTTCGGGACCTGTAATTTCTTACATTAAATGTAAGTTTATGTTGATTTGAGGTTACACAAAATCAGGTTTTGCTGTACTCTTCAGGATTGGACCAAAAGACATCACCCTTTCCCTAACAATGGAGTCAATAAGCAGCTCCAAAATGCTGGATGTGTTCACACCTACGACACAGTGCAAATACCCAAACCTTATACCAAAAAGTACCTCTTTCATAATTTTGTTATTCTTATTACTGAAACACTTAAACTAATCACATTTAACACAGCATGAAGTCATAAAATATAAAAAGGGAGTTATTCTTAATATATCAAAAATATATGTACTAGCTCTACAAACCATACGAGTATTGAAACATAATACACAAGGTATGACAGAAGCTAGGTTTTACTGTCTGTCTCATTTGACGCCTTGGCACAGAAGATACAATGTGCCCAGGTAACACTAGAGACAAAATGCTGCACCACATTGTACTGGGTCTGCCAATAAAATATACCAGTTCTTAGTGTTTTATATTTCGCAAAGTCAGTACAATTTTTTTCTTTTATTTTCAGGTAACTTTTGTGCAAGCTTGGGAGAATATTTCACAATGGTTTTAAATACGTCACAGAGAATTAAAATGGTTTTATTTTATTTACAAACAAAATCAGTAGTAAAGACACAATGCAGTTAACACAATCCCATTAATTCTCGGCCAACACCAATGCATCCAACACCTATCAGGAATTCTGAAACCTCACATTCTTGAACCATTTGCCACCATCATCTTTTTGTTTGTTTTTTTTTTTTTTAACTAATGATGGACACTTGACTGTTTGTCATTCACCCATATGAAGCCAACTGTGTAGACCAGCGTTTCTCAAACTTTTTTGAAGTGGAGACCACTTTTTTGAGTTAGAACAGTTCTGCGGACCACCTTACTCTTGCTCCCTCCAAAAGCAAATATATCATTTTTGTAGCATATTTCAATAACAGCTTATTTATGTTTTAAAGTAGAATTAATTAATTACAATACTTTTGTAATTATATTTTTTGTAGCCAATCACAAGTAACTTATAACAAATTCTGTGCAGTGTTGATTCCTCCCTTGCCTGTTAGCAGTTAGTCGTTTGAAATCCTTATGTGGTACATGCAGTAGTTGTCCATGTCTCTGTTAAATAATGTACATTATAAATAATGGAAAACTGCCTTCGACCTGGATTTTTTTTTGTAAAACAGTAACATGATGATACGTTTCATTTATGCAGTGCTAATAGTTCGGAAGCTGTGTGTGAAGAAAGATATTAATTATAGTGCCATTAAAGAAATATCTAGTTCTAGTGGTAGCTATTCAAAGAAAAAATACTTTGGTAAATATGACAAGAGTTATTTGGAACTTGGATTTACTTGGTGTGGCAATGAGAGTGAGTGCATTGTTTGTTAAGAAGTGCTTTTAAAAGAGTGTATGAAACCCGCGAAATTGAAACGGCACTTAGAAACGAAACACGCAAGTGTACAAAGTAAACCTGTCGGATTTTAAAATAGGCAGAGTCTAAAATTTCTTATCGTCATCTGGAAAAACAAAAAAAATTAATACAGAAACATGACTGATTTTCAACAAGTAAAGATGCAATTTGGGACATTTCTATTATTGGTGTATGACATACAGTATGTGACCATTTCAATCTGCAGACCGAGTGTCGGTACTTTGATCCTCTTATGAATTCGGGTAGTCCCTGGCGGGGTTACAGGCTCGGTGCCAGATACGCAGGAAAAGATGGCGAGAAACACCACGTTCATAGTGCTTTAAATCCCTCTTTTGTTGCTGAGTAGAGTGGGAGGTGGGTAGACGGGTAGGGTAAGAAATTTCATAAAATATTAGTACTGGGAGAAAAAGTGAAAGGCGATTGCCATGTGCCATTTCCTAACTCTGAAATTTTCTGCTATAGTGCGACACACAATTCGTTTGAATTTTAATTTTTCTTCTGTCTTTTTTGAAGGACCACAAGGGCAGAACTCGAGGACCACAGGTGGTCCGCGGACCATAGTTTGAGAAACGCTGGTGTAGACCAATTTACCGGCAGATACTACACCCAAGATGAGATGATGGAGATTTGATGGGGTGCCACAGGGAGAAAACCCAAGTCCAGCACTCTAGCCCCTAAACCACCATGGCGGTTTCATCATCTTCCATCCGAAATAAATTAACACAGAAAGTATAGGAATTCTGCCAGGACCTGAAGAGGGGAGGAGGGAGAGGGAGGAGAGAGTGGAGTGTGGAAAAACACTCAAGAGCAAAACATACATGGTGTCCACATGAAACCTCTCTGATTTCAAATTCAAATTTTAAGGAAACTATTAGTCCTAGAGATTTGCGGCGTCATGTAAAGCAACACAAAAAGTTTTGTATTTTCTATTCTATTCTTCTGTTGCAGAATAGAATAGAATAGAAAATACAACTGGAACACATTCTTCTATACTGTCCATCCATAAACAACAAAAGAAGTAAATTAAGATCATCAGTACCCTGCAGTATATATTGACTACACCCCAACTCCGGCTACTAGCAACAGGCATCTATAATGAACACCGATCAAAATACCCCTCATATCTCGTGAAGAACAACAACTGAATAGACTACAGTGGACTTTATGTTGTCAGCAAACAGCTGGATACATTAAGAAGATTGATTGATTCTGTTGCAGGTGTTGAATAATTAGCAAAGATGACAACAGCAGAAGAGAGAGCTTAGTGTGTGGTGTGGTACTCTGAAACAAAATCACCGATTATGGTCAAAAGGAATTTCAGATGAACGTACCCTGAATGGGAGGCATCAGACATAAAGACAATTAAGGTATGGTTTGATAAGTTCGTAGCCATGGGGAATGCTAACCGACAGTCTAGCTCGGGCAAAAACGCACGTCTGAGGAAACAAAATCAATTTGTAGGTGCCTGAACGATTTCCACTTTATAGGTATACAAACGAAGTACTGCCTGTGCCTCACTTCCTGAGCTGTTTCTTTGCGGGGAGAGACGCAGAGGGACAGGGTAGAAGGAGCTGCGTACCGCATGTGCCTACTACCCTACGTTCAACACATCGGCCTTTTCAGGATTCCTTTCGTCAGCTATGGTGCTAGATCAGCCATTGACAAGCAAATGTATAGGCTGTCCCCTCACGAAACAGATTATGTCCCCATCAATTCCTGTAACTAAACACTAATACCAGTTGTAGACTACAGTCTCTACAAGACATTATAGACCTAATCGCGATTACGGTTGTCACGTGTACACATCCGTAAACTCTTTCCTCAATGGCAGTGTTTCTCAAACGTTTTCCACCATAAAACCCCTTTTAATCTAAAGTGTAACTGCGGAATCCTTGTAATATTTTATTAGTGTTTAATAATTAACAGACAAGTGAAAGCTAGTATCTCAATAATTCTGTTCAGTGGGACGAATGTATTTGCTTTTTAAGCCTGCAATCTGGTTTTATGGTGGAAAGTTTTAGTCTCATTTCTATTGTACTTCTGCATTTTGTCTTTTCGATATTTTGTTTTAGTGAACAGATGCACAGAGAATCCAGTGATGAAAGTGATAAATATTATGGGCATTTCCCGTTTTAGATGTTCATTAAACATATTATTATTACGCATATTCTTGGATTATTATTATTATTATTATTATTATTATTATTATTATTATTATCGGTGGTTTCATGTTATTATTGATTCATATTTCCGTAACATTTATATATTTTTATAATATCCACTAAGTATAAAATAGCCACCGGAGCAGACCAGTCGGCTAAGGCGTTTGCCTATCGATCCAGAGTTGCACTCGGGTGCGGGTCCGAGTCCCGCTTGGGCTGGTTACCTGGTTGGGTTCCCCCCCCCCCCCCCCGAGGTTTTCCCCAACCGTAAGGCGAATGTCAGGTAATCTTTGGCGAATCCCCGACTTCATCTCGCCAAATACCATTTCGCTTTCATCAATACCATCGATGCAAAATAACCTAGTAGTTGATACAATGTCGTTAAATAACCAAGTAATATCATATAAGGCTCTCGGAACCCCAGAACATACTTTGAGAAATGCTGCTCTATGGTAATTCAGCAGTTGTCCAGACTGAACGAAGAGTGGCCTAGTGTGTACTTACACTTTAGGAAATTGCCATCAGAGATAATAGTGATAGTGGTTACCACGATTAGAGTATCCAGTATTATAACCAGTAAAGATCCCTGCGATGGCGTAGGATAATGTTTTCAGAACATGTAATATGCTGCCGTGCCGCCACGTTGCACCTCCCGTGACGTTCCGAGCAGACCTAAGAGGCGTGGTTATAAGCACTAGGGAACTCTCGGTTCAGGACGTGAGACACAGGCAGTATTTTACGCAGCACCTTATGGACTGTTGAGTGTGGAATGTTCAGCTCTTGTGATGCTCTACAAATTGACTTTGTCGGGCTTCTAGCAAAGGCCTCCCTGATCTCATTCACCGTTTCTTGCCCGAGTTGGACTGTCAGTTAACACCCTCCACCTATACTAGACGGCTAGGAACTTCTCAAACCACACCTTAATTGTCTTTAAGTCTGGTGCCTCTCACATTACCCCATCCTTCCAAACTCTAAACTGGCTACGGCTTAACAAACGTAGAAATTTTCATTCTCTTGTTCTCCTTTTCCAAGTCCTTCACACTTCTACACCTACCTACCTTGCCTCCCGTTTCAGTTACCTGTCATCATATCATAATCTCTTCACACGCACGCAAAATAGCCGCATACTAGCCATACCAACACAAAGACATTATCGTATTCATCATCATACACAATCTCTGTCTCGCGCTTGTGGAATACCCTACCCAGTGACATCAGAGACTGTCGGAATTTAGTAGCGTTCAAAAGCAAGCTTATTAAGCATTTTGTTACTGCGTAGAGTAGGTTTAATTTGTACTTAACCAATAAAAGAAATGCTTCTCTCTTCTTAACTTTTACAATAAACTGTCTAGCTTTTATTAATCGTTAATCTTTTAGTACTTTGATTTTTATTGTATCTGTAAATTTAATATTAATTGTAATTGCATTCTTAATATTGTAGTTGTAATCTCCCGGTAGAGGGGAAGAGAAGGCCTGATGGCCTTATCTCTACCAGGTAAAAGGTAAAGGTAAAGGTATCCCCATAACATGCCATGAAGGCACTTGGGGGGCATGGAGGTAGAGCACCATGCTTTCCATGACCTCGGCATTAGAATGAGGTGGTGTGGTCGGCACCACGCTCTGACCGCCTTTTACCCCCGGGAAGGACCCGGTACTCAATTTTATAGGAGGCTGAATGAACCTCGGGGCCGTTCTGAAAGTTTGGCAACGAGAAAAAATCCTGTCACCACCTGGGATCGAACCCCGAACCTTCCAGGCCGTAGCCAGCTGCTCTACCAACTGAGCTACCCGGCCGCCTTCTCTACCAGGTTAAATAAATAAATAAATTTAGGGTACGTTCGTCTGAAATTTCTTTGGACAGTAATCAGTGATTTTGTTTCAGAGTACCACACCACGCAATGAGCTTCCTCTTGTGCTGTTGTCAGCTTTGCTAAATATTCAACACCTGCAACAAAATAATATAACAGAAAATACAAAACTTTTTGAGTTGTTTTACAGTACATGACACCACAAGTTGCAAAAATCTGTAGGACTAATTAACAGTTTCCTTAAAATTAGAATTTGAACTCAGAGAAGTTTCATGTGGACACCCTGTATAACAGACGTTTCACAGTATTTAAGAACTTGCCTCTAACATCACCGTGCTGTTGAACAACCCGCGTTGAGCCAGCTTCCTTCTTGCGTTCTTTCTCCTTTTCTTTTTCTTGCTGGTCTGTTATCTGCTTTTCACGATTCAGTCGTTCCACTTTTTCTTTATGATGCTGTGCAACTTGTGCGTAACTCAGGCGCGTTGAAACACCCGGTGCATCCTGGGAAAATCACAAACAGAAACAAGTCAAGCACAAATATACATGTCCGGTAAGTAAGTACTGTACATAGAATATGACAATTAAAATGTGACAGGAAAATCGGATATACCTCATCTTATGCGAAAAAAAATCTAATTTGAGGTAGGAAGCTCTTTCTTGTTCTTTAAAAGTAAAACCACATTTCTATATATGTGTCAGGTAAGGGCAGATAGTTACACGCAAATGTTTATAGTAGCGACATTCTTATTTTTAGCATAGCTCCCTCCACCTATACTAGACGGCATATTCAATAGCTGGTGAAGTGGAGCTATGATAGACATTTGCCAATCACTTGCATGTTCCGCCTCCCAGTGTTGCCTAGTTCAATCCTAAGTCACGCCACTACACACTTGCATATTAATAATACAATAAATTGGAAAAATCATATCAAAGAAATAACCCCAAACTTAGCTCAGCATGCTTCGCAATTAGGTCGTTACAACAATTTCTAAACAGCAGTATCTTAAAGACAATAATGCCTATTTTCATTCCATTACGTCCTACGGAATAATATTTTGGGGAAATTCTGCAGATAGTAAAAATATATTCCTATTACGAAAAAGAGCCATTGGAATAATAGTTGGAGCAAAGGCTAGAGAATCATGTAGATTATTTTTAAAAAAATTAGAGATTCTAACCTTAACAAATCAATACATATACTCTACAATAAATTTCCTCTTATGTAATAATGAATATTTTCCAACTAACTCAGCCATAATTAGTATAAATACCCGCAGAAGGAATGATTTTCATACGCCATCATCAAATTTATCATGCTTTCAAAGGGGAGTATGTTACATGGCGATAAAAATGTTCAATAGTCTTCCTGAAGACATTAAGAATCATAGCCAAAACCCTGCATTATTTAAGGTAAAACTAAAAAATTACTTAATATCTCACACTTTCTATTCTGTAGATGAATTCTTGACATTTCACAGTACTGTGTAAATATTATAATACTATTAAATGGTAAACATATTACATTGTATAAAATATTATCGTTATTAAGGTATTAATTCTGTACATATTTCATACTTGCATTTTATATGTATTGCATTTTATTGTTAAACGTAAGAATTGGACATGTTCTTTATTCTATGCTATAAAGTAAATTTAAGAATATTATGGAACGAATAAATCTGTCTGTCTGTCTGTCTGTCTGTCTGTCTATCTATCTATCTATCTATCTATCTATCTATCTATCTATCTATCTATCTATCTATCTATCTATCTATCTATCTATCTATCTATCTATCTATCTATCTATCTATCTATCTATCTATCTATCTATCTATCTATCTATCTATCTATCTATCTATCTATCTATCTATCTATCTATCTATCTATCTATCTATCTATCTATCTATCTATCTATCTATCTATCTATCTATCTATCTATCTATCTATCTATCTATCTATCTATCTATCTATCTATCTATCTATCTATCTATCTATCTATCTATCTATCTATCTATCTATCTATCTATCTATCTATCTATCTATCTATCTATCTATCTATCTATCTATCTATCTATCTATCTATCTATCTATCTATCTATCTATCTATCTATCTATCTATCTATCTATCTATCTATCTATCTATCTATCTATCTATCTATCTATCTATCTATCTATCTATCTATCTATCTATCTATCTATCTATCTATCTATCTATCTATCTATCTATCTATCTATCTATCTATCTATCTATCTATCTATCTATCTATCTATCTATCTATCTATCTATCTATCTATCTATCTATCTATCTATCTATCTATCTATCTATCTATCTATCTATCTATCTATCTATCTATCTATCTATCTATCTATCTATCTATCTATCTATCTATCTATCTATCTATCTATCTATCTATCTATCTATCTATCTATCTATCTATCTATCTATCTATCTATCTATCTATCTATCTATCTATCTATCTATCTATCTATCTATCTATCTATCTATCTATCTATCTATCTATCTATCTATCTATCTATCTATCTATCTATCTATCTATCTATCTATCTATCTATCTATCTATCTATCTATCTATCTATCTATCTATCTATCTATCTATCTATCTATCTATCTATCTATCTATCTATCTAATCCCTTCCGCTTGGAAAGACTATTTAAGATGAGTCTTGGGGGTATGTTCTTTAGAAAGAGCTTATTGTATCCTTTATCAAAATCCCATATTTTTAGGCAGTACAGTTGTTGACAAACAAAATTTGATAACACAATCTCAAGAGAAAAAATGGAACTCTCTGCATTCATAATCCACAGTTAATTTCCGATTTACCACGAAAATCGTCTGTAGCTCCATTTAGATTGGCAACAGGCCATGATTGTTTGGCCAAACACCTGCATAGAATTGGAATATATCAGTCCCCTAACTGCCCATTGTGCAACTCAAATCAAGAAATGGATTCGGAACACCTCAAAATCTGTGCTTCAGTGGCTGGCCATGATAATATCTTTGAAAAATATTGGAGTGCAAGAGATCAAATGACTTTACTGTCAAACACCTGGCATTAGAAAACAAGAAAACAACAACAACTTTTCGTTTTGCACTGCTTATTTTGTACACCTATCAGTCCAAACTGAAAATAACTTTTGAAAAATAATAATACAATAAAAATACTCACGTTATGCTAGGAGCTATCAGAGAAATACTTCCTTTCATTTAAGACATCAACATACAGAACTTACTGTATCAAGTCCCATGCATTGCAAAATGAATTCTTCATGTTTCGTTGTTTATTAAATCTCGGGTCACTCAGGTCACTTGTGAGAAGGGAGAACTGTTGAAATAATAAATCTTCACCATTCAAACACAAACAGTGGCTTTGTTTATATGACTCATCTTTATGAGGCCTTACGAAATACAATACTTATTTAGCTGGAGGGGTCTCTCTGCCTTAACTGTTCCAATCTACTTCCTTTCAGTCTTAAATCACTGTGGTTAAGTGAAGGAGCAAATTTCATATTAAATATTAAATAGTAAATCAGTGTGCTCTACATAGTTCAATTAAATTAGTAGACCCTATTGTTAGTGTTACATATTTCACTGTGTTTTATTATAGCTTTAGATGGCTATAAATTGGTTGGATAAAATGCCTGAGTGTACGGTAAGACAGCTTACCTGTCTATGACAAGTTAGAGACTTGGCTGCAAAGAAATGAAGCTCAGTAAAAAGATCAAAGACGTTTTAAAATATGTCTAGCATTTTTGTAGTACAGCATGTAGTTAAAATTATTTTTTGTGTCGTTTTTACTCCATGTTCGAAAATCCGAACAAATCAATACTCCAAACAGGGCTGAATATCAATTAGTTCAGATTAATGATGCTCTACTGTAGTATCAATCCACATGTTACTGCAGTTATCTTCCTTCAAATTCCACACAGTGAAATATCTATACAATGAACATTTTGACAAATCTTTTAGAGAGAAAAAAAAAAAAAAAGCAGTCCTGGTCCATGTCTTCATGAGTGCAATGTTACATAATTTAATTTGTACAAATGTTAGTATTACGAAAATTTCGTTAGAACGAAAATATATATATTTTTTTATCCAATGCCACCAGGTTGTCTTTCGACATTTCTGGTCTTCTCTCCTGGCCGTGGCTTAGTTGTAACCCACTTCTGAGGTTGGGGCACCTGGAAGGCGGAGTTACATTACCCCGATGATGTGATAGGATGATTATGATAATGTGGTGCCAGGAGAGGTCTTAAATCTAAACTTAACCTAAATTCCAGACCATGGACGAACACAGGAATAATCCCCTTTAAGGAAAAATTCCTGTGCTGTAACCAGGAATCGAACCCGGGACCTCATGAACCATAGCCAGAAGCTCTGACCACTAGACCATGAGGCTGGTCAGAGAACGAAAATATAAGAATCTCCTTTCATCAAAATATAACTGAGTGAAGGAATTTATTATATGCATTTCCTTTTGGCTTCGTTTGACTTTTTCGAGGGCTGGACCTGGAATGTGTCTTTTTACTTAGACTTGCTTTGATCCATTGTGAGACAACTGTCCAAGTCCACAGACGCTCAAAACATGTATGGAAACGTTTTTTGCATGACTTTCAACTGGCCAGTAAAAATACGCATAAGAATCCTGACCCTAATAATGTTATTTCACATTTAACACAGAATGAAGTCATAGGTGTGAAAGGCATATAGTCTTAATACATCAAGTACAAATTGTACTAGCTCTAGCAAACCCAGAGTATCCAAATATAATACACAAGGTATGATAGAAGCTAGGTTTTACTGTCTGTCTCATTTGACGCCTTGGCACAGAAGATACAATGTGCCCAGGTAACACTTGAGACAAAATGCTGCACCACATTGTACTGGGTGCACAAATAAAATACGCTAGTTTTTAGTGTTTCATATTTCGCAAAGTTCGTACAATTTTAACCTCTGTTCCTTTCTAAAAGAGAGAGTCCAAGTTTCACAACCATAAGAACCGATAATTAAGTAATTGTTTTATAAATTCTAACTTTCAGTTTTTTTTAAAGACTAGATGATAAAAGCTTCTCAACCGAATATCAGGCATATCTCATATTTATTCTGTCTTTAATTTCCTCCCAAGTGTCATTTATATTTGTTACTGTTGCTCCAACATATTTGAATTTTCTCACCTCTTCAAAGGATAAATTTCAAATTTTTATATACTCCATGTCGTACTATGTTCTGGTCACGAGACAATCATATACTTTGTCTTTTTGGAATTTACTTCCAAACCTATCTCATTACTTGCTTCAAGTACAATTCCCGCGTTTTCCCTAATAGTTTGTGGATTTTCTCCAAACATATTCATATCATCCGCATAAACAAGCAGCTGATGTATGTATGTATCCAATGACTACCCACTTCACTTTATGTGATTCAGGTTCCGAATATTGTGGATAGATGGCAGGACTGTGACCCATTTTCTATTTCCACACCACTTCAGCAGGCCACGCTGTACATGATGTGTATCTGTGGAGTGTTATGTCGTGTTCTAGGGTGAGTATGTGTAAGTGTAGTGTATGAAATGAGTGATGATGAAGAGAGAAGGGGAAACCTGGTGCCGGCACGTAGCCTACTCCTGTTGAATAGCACCAACAGCAATGCCTTCTCTTCACGTGCACTGCGGAGAGATTTTTAAGCAGCTGATGTAAACCATTTAATTCCAAACCCTCTCTGTTATCCTGGACTTTCCTAATGGCATATTCTAGAGCAAAGTTAAAAAGTAAAGGTAATAATGCATCTCCTTGGTTTAGCCCACAGTGAATTGGAAAAGTATCAGACAGAAACTGGCCTATACAGACTCAGCTGTATGTTTCACCGAGACACATTTTCATACTGCATTAATATTCTCAGCAGCTTCTAGTGATAGACAAACTGCATGAACACCTCTTCATCTCTGCACAAGAGCATAAAACCAATTTCGCTACTGAATCTTATCCATTTACAGAACAAAAGGGACAGGACGGCAAATTTATTTTCTGATCAATTAGCAATGCTAACAAATGATAAAATCATTTCGATAATTTTCTTGGCCCTTGTTGTTCTGCTCATATTAGTTTAACATGTTGCTGCAACAGTTGATGGCAGCAAAAGGACTAGACAACTAGTCCATGTTGTCTCCATTGTGTTTTCTTTACATCCATCTGCAACTTACTTTGGCCTGGACATGCGTAATATCATTTCCTCAGGCTTGAGGAGAAATGGAGGGTAGGCCCTGTTTTCACATCGAAAACTTCTTCACGCATTTATTAACACCAACACTAATAACGTAAGAACTAACAAATTATTAATACTCGATACTACAAATTTAAAAGTGAAAACTGAAAACAACATAATAAAAAACATAAAATACTTCTAAGAGTACTGGTATTTCTTACACTTTACTAATATATTCTGCACCTCATTGATTATATCTTATTTAAGAAGTGGGTTCTGTAAGAAATTCCTAGGTTTAACTTGTTTTTCTGGGGAATATCGGATCTTGTCAAATTTAGTTAAGTTAAGAAGTTCACTCATACATCTTATGCATGACAATCATTTTGAGCAGACAATGGCAATACTAACAAAATCTTTTACAATAAGAATGATTTCCTAGAAATTCTTCTTACGTACTGAAGGATCTCTCAATCCCATGACCCGAGTCTCGTAGGGGTGAGGATTATTTACAAATAAAATATTTTTGAATGCTGAAAAAGCGAACACATTTCTGTAGAACGTGAGGCAGAAATGGATGTACCACATGGTACCATAAATTTTGATGTAGTGGAAGTGAACTCCTTAAGAGCTAAAAAGTATAGTCTTTTCCCCGAAAATATCAATCACTCTTGATGCTTCCAAGAATTGTGGACTCTACAATAAATCATGAATAACCTAATAGACAGTTCTGTCTGATACGAAATCAGCAAAACATTTGAATATATTTACGAAGAGTTTCCAGTCTTATAATCAGAAATATGAAACTACCAACGACCATGCACTTGGTAGTCTAGTAAATAAAATAAGAACAATCTTTATTATAATACTATGATTTTGTTCAAGTCTGTATCACAAACTAAATGAAAAACAAAATCGAAGAAAGATTTAAATGTTTTGTTTGCAAATATAAGACGCTAATTGAAATTGCACATATACATTTTTTTAAGCCTTCCATAACCACAAACAGGCTAACTTCAATATTAAAATGAAGTTGGTCTGCAATATTTTAACATTTATTTATTTTAAAATTTTATTCCATATTTCTTGCGCACTTACATTTCTTCAAAATCCATCTACTGTAACCAGACTCTGTTCCAACACCACAATTGCCACCACCAACACCACCACCACCACTGCCACCATCCCCACAGTTCATGCCACCCCCCACTCCACTACTACTACTATTACCTTAAGTATCTTGTATCTTGCTCTCCCACAATTAACAAGCTTTAGACTACCTTCAGTAATTACAAGAACTAACGTGAAATAATGAAAAAGCAAAATTACAATGATCCAGCTTTTTAACATCAATATAAATTTCAAATCTAACATTATGTTTTGCAGAGCAATTTTTTTAGGAAATTATGATAGGGGAAGTGTGAACAGTGATGATGAAATAGTCTTTGATGGTTGAACTGTTTCCATGCTCGTTATTGGACTCAGGGTGCTTGGGTTCAGGCCTGGACATGGGTGATGGTTTTTTAAAAGGGATCAACGACTGTAGCATGGTCCTCTTCAGGAGGAGAGTGAAGCAATGCGTGTATAAAAATGTTATTCTTGAACGAGAAAACTCCCATTAAAATTTACAGACCATTTCCAAGCCATATTAAAATTTAACTCTGCTAGATGTTATTCTCAACTACCATTCCATGTTTAAAAAAAAATAATAATTATACAGAGTGGGCCATAGTCACCATAACCCTACGAACTGCATAAATAAATACAGTAGAACCCCGATTATCCGTCACTCTATTAACCGATTGGCGGATTATCCAACTGTCTATTTCTCGCTATTTTTTTTTCTTCAGAAATAAACAACTTATATGAAGTAGCCTACTGTTTTGTACATCATATTAGTAGATTCTACATATGTTTTTGCTACAGAGTGTTATTACAAGCGTTTATCGTTACAGAGCATTGTCTACTGTTCGAATTGCCGTTCTATAATATAACTTGTATATAAAATGTCTTCCACAGGTCTTAATAGAAAACATGTTGTGCTAAGAATCGAGAAAGAAATGGAAATAATTGAATGGTTTGAGAAAGAGTATCTGTGGTTCATCTCGCATCAGAATACGAGACTGGAGTTACAATTACGCGATTTAATAAAAAAAAACAAGGATAAAGTGTAAAAAAGTATGTAAATCTACAACATGAGACCTCCTTTATTCTTATCTTTCCAGAGACAGTCATTAAAAAGGGCTTCCTTGCTCCTTAAAAACCCATAGTTGACAATCAGACTTAAATCAGTGAACTTCTGATCCACTACCTAGCGAGTTAAATAAAGACCATGGATAAAATTACAAAATCTTTCATGGTACAGATTATCCTATTTTTTTTGGTCAACCGTTCAGTCCATCCCCTTCATTACCACGGATAATAGAGGTTCTACTGTATTAGCATTAATGTAACTAATAAATACTTGGAACATCATGTGGTAACATTTAGCATGTTATGACAACAATAAAGTGCTTAGCAGCAAGTGTGTGGATCCACAAAAGACTGCACACTCGGCAGATAATCGGACAAATGACACAGTTCCAACCAAGATTTCGAAAGCCACTTCTAAGAAAACCAAAGTAACATGGGAGAAACAAGTATATGATTCTAGAAGTATGAAACAATCCTCAAAGTGGTAGACAAATCAATAGACTAAACTCATGTGGTGGAGTTGCCAAATCTATCAAATGGTCACTATGTCACTGACACGAAAGATAGCATCAGGACTTTGAGTCCACAGCCAACATTGCGTCACCACACGAAAGACTTGCTGGTGAAGCTAATTTGACCGGTTTTCGTCAACGAACTTAGTGATACAGATATGAAAGTAGTAAAGTATAGTAGAACCCCGATTTTCCGTCACCCTATTAACCGACTGGTGCATTATCCGACTGTCTTTCTCTCTATTGTTCTTTTTTATATTTGTTGCAAAAAATATGAAGTAGCCTACTGTACATCATATTAGTACGATCTTTTTATGGGATATTGTTTTTACCCTTGCACAGTGGTCTACTCTTTGAGTGGTCGTACCATCTACGAGTAACTTTTATGCAAAATGTCTTCAACAGGTGTCAAAAGTAGTAAACATGTTGTGCTACAGAAAGAAGTGCAAGTAACTGAGTGGTTTGGAAAAAGAGAAACTACGGTTCATCTCGCATCAAAATACGAGATAAGAATTACAACTGTGCGCAATTTAATGAAAACCAATGTAAAGTGTATAAAGTATGTAAATCTACAACATGAGACCTCTACTATTCCTGTCTTTTCACAGACAGCCATTATAAGGAGTTTTCATTGGCCATTAAAAACCCATAATTGAAAATCAGACTCAAATTAGTTAACTTCTGATCCATTACCTAGCTTACTGAAACAAAAAACCACGGAGGCAGTTACGAAACTCTATTATGCATTTAATTTATGAAAACCTTTTATGATATGGATTATCCGATTTTTTCGATTAACCGTTCACTCTACCCCCTTCATTACCACAGATAATAGAGGTTCTACTGTATGTTCCTTATTGCTTCAACAGTTTCCTATAGTTTTATGTTGAGGAAATGTCATCTTTACAGATGAGTATGTGTAAAAGCACTTTTCGTTTTCTGGGCAAAGGAAAATGCATACCGTACTTAACAATGGAGTTGGAACATAATCAACTAAGTGTTATGTTGTGGACAGGTGTCGCTGCAAATTATATGAGTGGGCATGTTGTTTTGAAGGGCCTGTTAACTGAACAACCTATCTGAAAATGGTTATGGACTCAACACCAAGGCATGCCAATCCATTTCACACTAACTGTTCGTGACTTCCTAATCAACAACTTCCCAAGAAGGTGGACTAGACATCATATCCAACATTACCACCATCATTACCATGGCCTCCACGAAGCCCTGATTTCACCACACCAAACAACAGCCTGTGGAGATAAATCAAAGAGATGGTGGCTGCAAATTGCTACGAAAGTAATGCCGAATTATGCGAGCAGCTGTGACAGCTATTTTCACACCAGCGACGTAATGCAAAATGTCGCAGATGACCTGGAGGCATAGTCAACTCTGCAGGAACAATGACAGAGCTCACAAAGACTCGTTAGATCAATAAGTATACGGGTAACATATGGCCCATCCTGTACATTGAAGGTGTTTCATCTTAGAATTGGATTTTAACTCTGTCAAGCTTAGCAGGATTCCAGAAAGGTCTCAGTTGACCATATCTGGAACTATTACATATCAACGAATGTGAAAAACACGAAAGATACATATACTGTACCTAAGAGCAGGTGGTCTAAATATTTACTTTGGATATTTTATTACTCACTGTTATGCCTAGCTACACTGATGGAATATCTATTAACTGAAATAATTTTATTACTAGCATACAAAAAATAATTTAGGCCCTCATTCAATGTAAGCAAAATACATATGGTCTTACTAATAAAAACCCTATATAGTATATATATTATATTTATACAATGAGTAGCTCGTTTATACGTGTGTAAATTCCTTACTAATAATCACTACATACGTCGTGTATAACAGTATAACTGTTACACAACTACGTCATAGTTTCGTCATTACTTCGTTACGAAAGGTAATAGAATCAGGACCTGATAGAATATCTGAGGTTCTCTATTGCATCCAGTAGAGCGCTCTAGTGTGGCGTGTTAAATATCGATAGTACAACTGGCTCTAATCGATTACCACACTACATTTTGGTCAAAGAGTACAAGCTACAGCAATATTATTCTAATAATTCTATGACCTTTGTTTTGTTCTTCTGTGGTTACAAGGAATCATCATCATAAAATGACAGTCCATACGAACAGCTGTTAGAGGGGCGGCCATTTTTTCGCTATATACAACGATTAAACAAGGGGTTTCGTGTATATAACTACTGCAAAGCAATTCCCATTGTATAGTTACAGCCTGTTTATACATCCATAGCTTATTCACAGTTTATTAGTAACGTTTTCTGTCTCAACTCTGCATAAGTCTCGTATAAAAACTATTAGTAAGACTGATCGTGTTTATAACCCTCAAAGCTGGGGATGGTAGAGTAGAAAACATTATAGCCTCCAGAACTACGATGAAAATACGTATTTTGTTCAAAGTTCAGTCAAAACTTATCTGCGGTGAAAGTTATAATTAATTCGACATTCATAGCTAAAGAATACAACAACCACTCCCCTTTGATTAATGAAATAATCTCTAACCCAAATAACATCTTATACAAAATCAATACTTCGTAACATGATCGACTATATGCACCAGCAAGTTTCTGTCCCACTCACCACTCTACATCTCTGTAAGTTCAGTTGAATATTACATTCTTCTTGTCACATATCTTCATGTACTATTCAACATGACTGTCACGTACACAACAATATGTAACATATGTAATCTTTGTATAAATATTTTAATACTTGACCACTATGTAAGGGTTTCATTGTTTTAATTTGTATGTAAAGATTATTGTAAGAATGTGTTCTCATATATACACCTAAGACCTGAAGATGCTTGAATGAGCGAAAATGTTTGTCATATAAATTATAACATTCATTACAGATAAGTTTTGACCGAACTTTAAACTAAATACGTATATATACATAACTTTCAGATCAAACATGTCACAAAAAATTGCGATGAAAATGTTTTGTGGCATGTTCTGCATCTAGCAGTTGCTTTTCCGCAAATTTATTCTTGAAGAATACTTCTTGTAATGCTCTCTGAATCTTTAGGATCAGAAGTGATTCTAGCTCTGATGTGTTCAATGTAGGCCTAAATATTTCTCACAACACTGAGGACTCTTTCCATAGGAGTCACTGTAACTGCTGCAAACACAACTAACATTTTATACTTTATTTGTATGCTTTCATGCACGAGACCTGAAATTTTGGCCCAATTTGATCTATTCTAGATCAATTTATAATATATTCAGTAAAAGTATTGCACTCATAAGCTGCAAATTCATCTTGAAGTCTGTCACATTCATCTTCATTAAGCGAATTTGGGAATTTTTAAATAAAATATTCAAGAAACAAATATGAAACTATGTTTTTCAATGTGGTGTATCTACAACTTCTGCACCCTTAAGAAATTCAATCTCAATTGCATACTTCTTTACACATTTTCTTCTCTTCTTTTTCAGAAGAAACAAATAATGTACATAATTTGTACTCTCAGTCCTTTCTTGCTTATTATGTGAAAAGCCTCTTTTAAAACAAATCTGAATTTAAGAAAAAAATAATTAGTCCTCTAAATATTCTTTAAAAAGAGATTTTACAGAATAAGCATTATTAATGATTTAAATACAATATTACTTGTTTTAATGTCGACATGCTAAGACCTTTCCATATACAACAGGGATCTCTCTATGGAGAGTTGTAAAGTGTTATGTTTTCTCAATGCTGCTGTGTAGGGAAAATGGTTAGATTCTTTAAGACAACATGAATGGCTAATACTTTTGAGATGTGGATGTATTAGGGAAAGCTGAAGATATTAGGGATAATGAGAATTACAAATGAAGATGCAAACTATTAATCCAGTGAAACACAGAAAATCTGCATACTTTGGTCACATCTCGCAGCATTAAATACCAGGTCTTTCAGCTTGTTACATACGGCCAGGTAAAAGGGAAAATATGACACTGGAAGAAATGAAGTTACACAACACAGAACTGCACGCATTGTATTCTTCACCTGACATAATTAGGAACATTAAATCCAGACGTTTGAGATGTGCAGGGCATATAGCACGTATGGGCAAATCCAGAAATGCATATAGAGTGTTAGTTGGGAGACCGGAGGGGAAAAGACCTTTGGGGAGGCCGAGACGTAGATGGGAGGATAATATTAAAATGGATTTGAGGGAGGTGGGATATGATGATAGAGACTGGATTAATCTTGCACAGGATAGGGACCAATGGCGGGCATATGTGAGGGCGGCAATGAACCTTCGGGTTCCTTAAAAGCCATTTGTAAGTATGTAAGTAAGGAAGAAATAAATTCTCCTGACTTGGAACCTGAGACCATTTGGCGTTGTAAATAACACTACAATGAAACATACGACTCAAACTTCTTTGTGGTGATCGCAGACTAAGAAGAATAGCTGTAATGTCTGCTGTGGTTCTTTACTCAATGTGTGAGTTATATGAGGTTACAGCAGTAATGAGTAATAAAATATCCAAATCTTAACATCTATGGACACCCTGTATAAACACACAAATACATACATAAAACTCTTACCGAGGCAGAATTTAGGCTGCTTACAACATTTTCGAACAAAAGTAAGGATATTTAGGTTTTAAAATCAAAATATAACCCATGCAGAAAGAAAAAGAAAATCACGGAACTAGTACATGTGGATAGAGTTTAATAATGGAGAGAAACATGCGATAGGCTCACCGTTGCAGAGCATACGTCAGTCGGAGGTGGGTTGACAGGAGCTGCAGTCGGAGTGGTGAGGGTGGCCGTGGTGGCAGTGCCAGTGCTGTTTGTAGTGGCCACAACTGTGCGGGTCGGAACCGGTGCCACATCAGTCACCACCACTGCACTGGTCATTGTGGCAGCGTTGGTCGTGGTGGGCACGGGTTTGCTGAGCGAGGCAACTGTGTTTGCTGCAGTCTGCTGCTGTTGCTGCTGCTGCTGCTTGCTGGTGACGGTCTCACCAGTTTTACAGCTGACACTCCCGCTCCCACTGGCTACTTCGCCATTCAGCAGAATGTCATCAGTCTTAGTAGATTTGTCAGCCATACATTTGACAACAGGAACTGTCCTGTAAGTACAGTACACAAAGCCATTAGCTTTCATCAAATTAATACAGTGAAACCTGTTCAAATCAGAACCTGAATAATCCGGAATCCTATTTTGAAACAATTTATTGGTCCCAGCGAAATTCGTATGTTGTTGTTTTCTAATGCCAGGCGTTTGACAAAGTCATTTGACCTCTTGCACTCCAATATTTTTCAAAGATATTATCATGACCAGCCACTGAAGCACAGATTTTGAGGTGTTCCGAATCCATTTCTTGGTTTGAGTTGCACAATGGGCAGTTAGGGGACTGATATATTCCAATTCTATGCAGGTGTATGGCCAAACAATCATGGCCTGTTGCCAATCTAAATGCACCTACAGACGATTTTCGTGGTAAATCGGGAATTAACAGTGGATTATGATGCAGAGAGTTCCATTTTTCCCCTTGTGATTGTATTATCAAATTTTGTTTGTTGAAGTCTAAGTATGTAGATTTAATAAATCTTTTCACAGAGTAATACGTAGATTTAGTAACAGGTCTGTAAGTAGCAGTGCTGCCCTTCTTTGCTAAAGCATCCACATTCTCGTTTCCCAGGATTCCACAATGGGATGGTATCCATTGGAATACAATTCTTTTATTGAGTGATATTAATTGAGAGAGCATTTTAGTTATTTCTGCTGTTTGAGATGAAGGTGTGTGTTTAGAGACTATTGATAGAATAGCTGCTTTGAAGTCTGACAATATAACTGCATTTTTAAATTTATTGGTGTGGCATAGAAGATTCCTGAGACTTTCACTTATTGCAACGATTTCTCCATCAAAACTTGTTGTTCCATATCCAAGAGATCTATAAAGTGAGAAGAGACAGCACGTAACACCTGCACCGGCACCTTGTTCTCTGGAGACCAAGGATCCGTCGGTGTATAAATGAAGCCAATTTTATGGAGGGTACCTACTATTAATTGTCTCTAAAGACAATTGTTTCATTATTTCAGTGTTTACTTCTGATTTTAGTATTTCTTTTATTAAATTTAGATTATATTCTATATTTAATAGAGTTAAAGGGTTTGGTTTAATTTGTAAGTTTTCTTTTAAATTCGGGATATTGATTTTCTGTTTTAATTCTTGAACCATGGATATGAAACTTTTTTGAGTTTTCAATCTACAGAGAGGACTGTATGAATGCCAATTGTTTCCTGGTAACCTGGTAAGTTTTTCATACTGAATCAGTGCTTTTTCTTCTATTGTCATTTTGATGCTGTTAATATTAGTGAGGAATCTCATAGAATCTATTGGAGTTGTTCTGATTCCACCAGTGATGAGCCTGAGAGCTTGGTTTTCGTATGTATTATGTGTAATTTTTCCTGGATAAAATGGAAACTGTCTGCTAATGTTCAAAACAAGAATAATATTTTGAACACACTACTTTAATGTAAACTATATTTTGAAACAGTGTGTGCTTTCAAGGAATGTACGAAATTGTAGGTCACTAACATAAAAAGTTTCTTTGCAAAATTTTAGAGGATGCCAGGGCATGTTGGCCTGGTGGTCATAAATTTTATTACCCTGTTCACTAGGCAGACGAGTTCCTTCAAAGATTTTCAATGCTTCACACCCATAGGCTTATAATGTCGCAGCTGGGCAGAACGAATGTGCAGTGATTTCGTGATAAAAAAAAAGTTGTGTAAAATGTGCACTATCATTAAGTGATGTCCAAAAAAGCGCGAAAAATATGCGAGTAAATATCGCAGCAACACTAGGGGTTAGCCATGGTACTTGCTACAAAATTCTGTCTGACGACCTCAACACGTCTCATGTTACCCAGAACAGTGTGCCACGAATCCTGTCGCAAGACCAACGTGATGATTGCATGACGATTTGTGGTGACCTCATCAGTAGTGCTGACGATGATCCGACGTTTCTCAACTGGATAATAACTGGAGACGAAACTTGGTGTTTCCTTTATGATCCGCAACTGAAACGACAATCTGCCACCTGGAAAACGCCGTTATCATCACGACAGAAAAAACCGCGACAAGACAGGTCAAAAGGCAAGGTGATGCTTGAACTGTTTTTTGATTCAAATGGAATTGTTCACATGGAATTCATCCCAGAAGGTGCAACTGTCAACAAAACCCACTACAAAGAGATCCTTGGCCGTTTACGAGATTCAATTCGCTGTAAGCGACCTGAGCTATGGCGTACAAAGAATTGGCTGTTGCTACATAACAACGCCCCTGCACATCGCTCTGTCCTTGTCCAAAAGGAACTTGCAAGACAACAGGTGACAGTTCTTCCACACCCTCCGTACTCACCTGATCTCGCACCATGCGATTTTTTTCTCTTTCATCGCATGAAAGCAACCCTACGTGGGCGTAGATTTCATTCTTCCGAAGAGGTCATGACTGCCACAACAGAAGCCATACGGGACCTTCCTGCCAACATCTTTCAACGGTGCTTCCAGCATCTATACCAACGTTGGCAAACGTGCATAACAGCCAACGGAGACTATTTTGAGGGAGGATGTGGTTCTGTTATGTGGCATCTTGTGATACATCCAGATTCTTGTGGGAGCCTACCCTCCAGGCGTCAAGTCTTAGAACTTAATGACTACCACGTATAATTTACAGTCCTAATCCAAAAGATTTGATGTCAAAGCTGGACGTTTTCGTAAATGTTTTTGATTCATCAAAGAGTCTTCTAGGTTACACAGGATGCATTTTGGTGAACCAAAAATTTCAATTTTAAACAGTAATTATATTGGGCAACCTCCCTCCCAATAAAGGCCACCTCCCAGATGTGGACAAATTGTTACATCCTTTTAATGTCCATAAACTAGAGATTTCACTGTATATAGGAAATGATGGATCGAAGTTTCACTGTACTGGAAACAAATATCCGGGCTTTTAATTGTGTGTTTAGTTGAGTAAAGGAGACATGTGTGATGTAAACATATGTGAATGAACTTACTTATCTGGAGAAGAGGGTGGAGTTTGCGAGACGGTGTCACTGCCCATCCCCACATCTTTCACTTCTTTGTCACACGAAGGCGCTGGGGAGTGAGACTGAACAGGGAGCAAAACTTGACTAGTCTGCTGTTGCTGCTGAGGCGGTGGAGGTGGTGGGGGTTGCTGTGCCTTAATCTCAGGAACGGAGGCTGGCTTGGGGACAGGAGATGCTGGCGAAGCTGCACGAGGGGACGTGCACACCGCTCCACCATTGTCCTTCTCTTTTGTGCTTGTGCTCTTGGGTTTGGCAGTGCCTTTTACAACATCTGACAATCTACAAACGTACAAAACATATTTCTTTATGTTACACACAGAGAAAATTAAATCGAAACTAACGTATTTTCAGTATGGAATTCCTAACATGGGAATAAATTAATTTAGACTGCCAGTCAGGTCAAAATATGTCTAAATCATAGATGTTATAATATTTACTAGGGGTTATATTGGTGCTTCTGTCTTTCCCAAAGAGGAATATTCGATTTAAACAATTTGTTCCACTGAAGTTTAACAAAATGGAGTCATACTGTGTTTTTTTATACATCACTAGCTCACATAAAGATTAACATGAGTCCCAAGATTCCTTGCAAGAACGCAATTCTTATCGAGTGTCCTTTTTAAATGCTTCTACTCCCATTTCCCCATTCATTCACTAGTTTTTATACAGGGACATCATTTTATTTTTACTTCAATTTTTATTGTACCTGAGTTTTTGAATGTACTTCACTCCCACCCCTTCTACTAATGAAGTTCAACCGCCCTCCACACAGATCCAAGACCGCATACACAGTCATAGTAGCCTTACAGTCATAGTAAACAGTGCGTTCCAAAAATATGTTCGCATTTTCCAGTGACGAATGAGCTTTCAATATTGAATCATTTTGGCACAGATACTGTCGTCCATTTGCCTACGTCGCATGCCGGTTTCCCCCCACCAGCTTTTATTCGCCAGCTAGTGGCTGGGCTGTCTTAGCTCTTTTCTGAGAACATTAATTTCTGTTAGGAATTGGACGTCTACGTAATATTATACAATTGTTTAAAATAACTTAAATAAAAAGGCCTCGTTAAGTAATTAACTATCACATGATTTCCTCCCTTTCTACGACCGTACGACATTACTTGGACGGACAGTAGATAGCATGTCTGAGTAATTTTATCTTTTCGGATCGGGCAGAAGTGAAGATTGAATTTACAGTACGTAAGGTACTCTTTTATAGAGTAGGTACAGAATTATTTCAACATGAGTTACTAGAACGAAGGACGAAACTGGTAATTGGGATTAGGTACAATAGTCTATAGTGCGATAATATGCACATTAGAACTGAAGCCTGTATCGAAATGAACGGCCACCATTTTAAAAAATGTGTTTAAATATCTATATTATGATTATTTTTCAATTTAACTTCATTCTCTATATTGTACGCTAATGTGCTGTAGACAGTATAATATACACTGCATAATCAATACGTCTACATGGACGGCTTGGTTCGTGAGTAAAAACTTATCGTTAATACTGTACTGTATTTTGATTAAACAAAAACCTAATGAAAATAATCAAACTCAAAAGCGCGATATTTTCTAGTTTACGTAAATGGATGAACTACTTTTCTTCCCTCCTATACCTAGTAAAGTGATTTGTTTGTATATTACGCCAGTATCATGAACTCCAGTTGTGGAAGGGGATAGCAAACGGCGTTGATCCAGAGGTATAGGCAAGTTAATATTAAAAATGTTAGTAAAAATAAAATGATGTCCCTGTACAAGAATACTACTTGCAGCTATACACATACCAGCATTCAAATACAATGACAGTTCTAAAAAGCTACTGCCATAAGGGAAATATATGAGGGCGATCCCAGAAGTAATGCACACTGCACATGCAATCCCATATCCACGGAAATACGTGGTTGCTATTTATGAGGTCTGATCAAAAAGTTTCAAGACGTGGTCACTCCTGGAAAAACCGGATGCGCTAGCTACCTGCTACTGCTAGCAGTTGAGGGAGAGGGGTTTCCTAAAGCCGCATTCCCAACTGCAACCCCCTGGGACAAACAGATAAGTTGCAAACCTTTTGTTAGCGTCAGTGAGTCACAAAGCTGTTGTCACATGTGATAAGAACTGAAAAATCTCAACAAAACGAACTGAAACTTTTTGACACATATTATAACTGGTGATGAGATATGGTGTATGGATATGATCCAGAAACAAGGGTTCAATCCTCACAATGGAAGTCGCCAAATTCTCCTCGGCCCAAGAAAGTGAGACAAGTGAAGAAGAATGGATAGAACAGAGAAAAATTCTTCTGGCACCTGGACTCGAACATGGGTTTTATAATCTTTTCGCTGTAAGAAAAATCCTAATATAAACAACAGCATGTGACTGAAGTGAGGCTTCATTGGCCACTGTTTGGTGCCATAGATTCTCAGTACGTGTTCCCGCCTACTGTTGTACATTCTGTTTCATGTTATACATTTCCAGTTACTCGTCAAGTAGACCTAACCTCACTACTAAGTATTCGTTTACTTAGGAAACATTTATTTTATAATTACTGTAATTAAAACTCACTTGACTTATTATATACATTTAAGACTATTTCTATTTCTCCATTTTTGAGAGAGTTTCCACTCTTATGTTTAATAACCACACACACCGAGGATACAGAAGCCATACTTCAGTACCACGTGCTTACGTGAACAACTACGAGCTCAAGTGACGCCAGCTTGTTACAAGAACAGACTACCTCGGTGTTACTGTTGGTATTCATCCGCGTTCATAGTACGTAACAAAATATAAAAGTAGCTTTTCTTTTACATATCGCTTCACATATGAGTGAAGTTATATGTTTCATTGTATTTAACAACTAGAATTCAATTTTTTATTTTCAAATAATACAAGATGATAGTTTCCATATACGGACTATATTTTGCTGCGTCGTGTGAGTGTTTCGACTGTGAGCCAATCACGGGTATGAAGCCACGTGCTTGTGTTTACATTAGGATTTTTCTTACAGCGAGAACAGTATAGCTCTACGTGCTAACACTTTATCCACTAAGCCACACCGGATTCCAGTTCCGATGCCACATTGAATCCCCTCAGTTTAAGTTCTATCTCTCAGTTTTCCCTTTGGTAGCATGTAGAGCTGAAAACCCAGGTTCAAGTCCCAGTGCAGGAGAGAATTTTTCTCTTCTATCCATCCATCATACGGTAACACAGAATTCCTGCACGAAAATGTCATATGTACTTCGGTAAATAATAATAATAATAATAATAATAATAATAATAATAATAATAATGACAAGTGAAGTCAAATGTCAAAACAGTGCTGAATATTTTCTTTGACATTAGATGTGTGGTACACTAGGAATTTGTTCCCAGGGGCCAAACAATTAAATAAGACTTGTACAAAGAAGTTTGAATACTTTTACTTTATTGTGTGCCTTTACCATGAACATATGAAAGAACTGAGTACTTACTTTTGTGTACTTCCATTCATTATAGCAGTATTTCTTTCTTTTACATTATAGCTTATTCAAAGTCAGAAAACCTGGGTTCAAAACATCACAGCGAGAATATAGTTTTTCCATATCCTTCTCCCCTGGTAAAATATGCTAGCCAATGAATCCAAGGGCCACTAGTTCAAACTTGACAGTGATAAAAATCCTAGCATGACTTTCTTCAGACAAGAAGTGAATTTAGATATATAAACAATTCAATCTCTGACCAGAATTTCCATGTACACAATTTATCAACTGATTCTTGGCCATTTCAAAATTCAACTTTGTTAGCCCTCAGTCCTTACCTTTCATTGTATCATAGTAAGGAATCGTTTCGTAAGTCACAATGAAGTTAATGATGAAACAGAAAATTATTATTCTTTACAAATTTCTCCGACTATTTTGATAAGTATAATTGAATCTATATGAGGGAGGAATATATAAAAACTACCATAGAGACATTTCATTTACCGGTTGTAATTTTAACTGGTGATTCACATACATCTCTGATGTAGTCAAATATCAAAACAGGCTGTTCACAAATTATACCGAATGTGTTTCAGGTTTAAGACACTGAAAGAATTTGCAAAGATAGGACTGATGAAACTTTGTATTTGGAATTGTAAAACTTCATAGACATAGAATTACTAGAAGAAACAGGCCTACTGTAAAATTTGATCAAAAGTAACAAAAAAGATAAAATGGACGCATTTGAGTAGCAAAATACAAAATCCAGGTAATGAACTAATAAATATTTGGGATATATTTTAACCTAGACACACTGATTTATTGATGCTTTGAGGAACGTTAATGGATGTCACCCTCTCCACAAGTCTCATATATTAATATTAATTATTTAAGCACAATTGGTAGTACCAATGTACAAAAATTGTCAAAAAATAAACAAATAAAAAAAATAAATAAATAAAAAATAAACCAGACGATATCCAAAAAATGAAAATATTTATTTTATCAAAATCAATGATCACAAATCTTAATGCAATTTCTTAAAAAAAATTTTTTATATAAATATCACTGAAAACCTAAACATTCAAGATCATGCAGAAAGTACTGCAATTGGTTATGAGATACATTTAATACTGAATTTCCAGGTCTCAATAATTATTCCCACTACAAAAGCAGAAATTCTGTTATAAATACAAAGAATTTCCTTCAGATATGATGGAATCCCATTAAGTTCTAAAAGCATGCCCTGAAACAATTTTTCCTCTTTTAATCCATTTATGTAATTTTTCAACACACTGTGAATATAGATTAATATTCTGAAGTCACTCATCTGAAGCTAAACATTTTTGTTTTACGGAGAAAAAAAAAAAAAAAAGAACCATAATGACAGGTTTCTATAAAAGGACAGTATGTAAAAAGATTTCCAAAATTTAGAAATCTTGATCTTACCTTGAAAGTGGCCTACATTCTTTCCATATGTTTTATGTTAAAAATCAAGATTTTTAAACAATAATAGAACATTTATAATTTCAATACAAGACAAAAATATCTTCATCTACCCTTTAGTCTCAACTATTAGAAAAAGAGTTCACTATTAATGTATTACAGTGTTCAATGCACTGCCTAATAAAATTATCTTAAAGTTCTGAAGATCCAAAAGAAAAAGTTTAAAACAAAATTAACAAAATTTCTCGATAAGTGAACTTTCTACTCAACTGAACTGTACACATTCGTATTGTATTGTATTTATTTACATTCCATGGTATTCGTACATTGCTTTACAGCTAGAATATGGAACATGTCAAAAGAAAAAAAAATCTTAATAGTACTATAAAGTCTTAATTAAAGTCACAGTCTAGTTGAAATATATACAGAAGAGTTTTACAATATAGTCTACTAGTACAACACAAAGTTTTAGTATCAAATTTAATAGAACACAGAAATATTCATGAAGCATGAATGCCATGAATTCACCTACAGAATAGAAGGCGTAGAAAATTAGGCACTCCTTAAATTTGGCCCTAAATAATCTTATGTTTTGAATTTCGTTTTTTATATCCATATGTAGGCTATTAAAATTTTTAGTGCCATATAACACACTCCTTTTTGATAGCACAATAGACTTGCCGATGAGTATGAAAATAATTTTTTAAACACGTATTAATGCTATGAACTGTTGAATTAGTTACAAAGTTTTCACGATTACATACAAGGAAGATTATTGGTGAAAAAATATACTGACACGCCATGGCATTATTTGTAGTTTTTTAAAAATAGTCCTACACGATTCCCTAGATTTGGCACCTACTATTATATTAATCTGTTTACTTTGTACTAATAATTATGTGTAACTTCTGACTTGTTCCATAGCTCAACACTACAATGCTGTAAGATCTATAAAATACAATAAATTAAATGAAAACGAAAAAGTGAAGTTGCAGAGGTTAATGAACATAGGTTTTTGTTAATAAACATAAAAGAATGTGCGGAAACGAGTTGGAAGTGAAGACGAAAAGCAAAATCAATTAAAACTTTGTGGTGTGAACAAACTCACGAGAATATACTTCAGAAATTACATGTTTCCCATCAACAGGCTAACAATTTTCAAGATCGTGAAAGATCCCAACAGACATAAACTGAACCAATTAACAACAAAGGACTAAAACATACAATGTTAATTTTATACAAGATTTGTGCGTGCAATTATTTCTTAGTTTTACTGTTGACCCCGTTGTCCTCCTCCAATCCTGAGACCTGGAAAAATCGAGGTTAGTTGTCACTCAAATTCTAGGGGATGTACCAGTCATTAATGATAGTTGGAGATGAGTTTACACTTAGTTACGAAAATACGCGTTCCATAGAGACAATAGTAAGCATGCCGTACATTGTCACAATGATCATGGTCAATTACATCTCCAGAATATATACACCATATCCCAGACGGAATGTAAAATAATTCAGTATAATGTATTTTGTGTTAACTTATTTCGATGTGGCTGAATACACGTGTCTGAAATCTAATAGTTGGGAGAATTTTACATGGAGAGAGGCATGCCGAATCTTGTGCTGTTCTAATAATAATCCGTGGTGCTACAGCCCGTGAAGGGCCTAGACCGACCAGCCGGCTGCTGGTCTCACGCCCACATGCCAGAGCAGAGGTGGACGATCATCCAACCAGAATGGAAGTATCGTGTGGTTAGCACGATGATCTCCCCAGCTGTTATAGCTGGCATTCGCAACTGGATTTCGCCACCTATCGTAGCTCCCCAAATGCATCACGATGCTGGGTGGGCACCAGTCCCATACACTGGCCAAAATTTCATGAGAAAATTTCTTCCCCCATGAGGACTCGAACCAGTGTGCATTCCATAACGCAAGTCCTAGGCAGAATGCCTTAGACTACGACGCCACAGCGCGGGATCTTGTGCTGTTCTAATATATTTATTTCACATTAAGCATAAATTTAGTACGAAAATAAAAAAAGAATTGCTGAGGTTACCCTTGTTATGGATTCCATGAACTGTACTACAGCTGCAAGATAAGTGTGTTCATGTTTTATGTTCATGTGACCACTGAACTCAAAATAAAACCCAGGAAATCTCTGCAATAAGGATAAGGTTTTTTTTTTTCCAGTTGGATAAGCACAAAAAACAAAATACAGTACACATAAAAAATACTTACAAATTCCATCCAGTTACATTTTCCCAGTTTTAGCTACAACAGGGGAACAATAACATACTACACAGTAGTGGTATTGTAAGTTTCAATTTATACAGGCTATGCTGCGATGCCCAGGTGGTGCTGTGTGCAAAAATCCGATGTAACAGTCAAGGTTAGTACATAGAACAGCAAGATGTTTAAATATTTCTCCCGTCAATTTCTATCTGACCACTAGACTTCATAGACTAGATGTAACAGAGTTAAATCTACGTATTTTAACACAAACTACATTATCCTGAAATATTTTTACATTCCTTCTAGCACATCTGGTATAGCAGTAGTTAGTAAGTGCTGTTTTCAACCAAATACAGCCCTCTCTTAATCGTACTTTAAGATGGTCACCACATTCCAAGCAGGAAAAGTGTGCCAGTCACCAATGGAGGGTACTTGACTGCATAATTCCCCAAATGTTCCCATTTACAAATGGTGCACTGAAGCTGTAGTTCGTTTTGTAGCTAGTTTAGCATTGCTCACTGTTTTTATGAATACGAAAAGGAAGCAGTTGAAAAACTAATTACCAAGTCTTTGAAGAAAGAATGTGATTTGTAGGTGGAGCAAGAAAGGACCGTTGTTGGAAATGAGGCATGATAAGATGACATGCAGCTGCATCACCACTCACAACATAACCCAAACACAAGAGATGGGAACATACGAACCATCCTAACACAGGCGATGGGAACATAGGAATAAATCAGCGATTGGGACGCAGAAGAAATTTGCCTCATGTTTACTGATATGCGGAGTCACCTTATAAGGAATGAAGATTACATAGTACTGCATGATTAGCAAGGCAATAGTGGAATGCTGTTAGGGGAAACAGAAGTTCTCCACAGAAACCTACTATAGCCTCACCACTGACATAAAAACCTCCGCCATAAACCAGTGTTCGTTCGTGCGCAGGTTGTCCGAGTGGGGGTCAGTTGTGTTGTAGATGCGCTTCCTGATTGACGTCTCACAGTGAGTACGTTTTAAACTATTCGAAACAACAGTCGTGTTCGCATTCGTTCTTTCACTTTTCAATCAATTAATATTCCATTTCGACTTACAGTATTATATATATTTTTTTATTGAGTTATTTTACGACGCTGTATCAACATCTAAGGTTATTTAGCGTCTGAATGAAATGAAGGTGATAATGCCAGTGAAATGAGTACGGGGTCCAGGACCGAAAGTTACCCAGCATTTTCTCATATTGGGTTGAGGGAAAACCCCGGAAAAAACCTCAACCAGGTAACTTGCCCCGACCGGGATTCGAACCCGGGCCACCTGGTTTCGAGGCCAGACACACTGACCGTTACTCCACAGGTGTGGACGACTTATGATATATAGGCTAGTTAAAACAGATTGTAAGTTATAATAATGGAAGGGAAACTAAGTGTGTGCGGCAGGCCTTTGAAAAGTGAAAGCTCCGCTACAGAATCGGATTCACAACTGGAGTCTGACTAGTGTAACCCGGCCTAGCGAGCTGCTCGCATAGTGATGACGTCTACCCCTCCATGGCCACGTGAGTATTGGAAAAGTTGAAGGTCTTTTTGTAGTTGGTAGAGCTATACCAAGCATCTTTTTGTCCTCCACAAATTATTCCACTTGAACCCACTGAGATTCGAACCCGGGTTACCGGCATGGAAAGCCAATGCTCTAGCTTTCAGTTAATGATGTACCAGTCAGTAAACCGTACATATTCAGGTTACTGTGATCTCATTGAGATCCGAGTGTCTTCTCTTTTTATCCACTGAAATGGCACATCAGCACTGTATAGTATATCAAATTTTATTTCTCAGCTAAATAATGGATTAGTGCTAGTGAGTGATGTCCCTGACTTGTGATTCAGCAGTGTCAATTTATGTTGAGAGTATTTTATCTGTTGTGAGTTATGTTCTCATAGAAATGCTGATTATTTGGGGGGGGGGGGAAAGAGAAGAAATTTCCAATTACATGGGGAAGGGGAAAGCACTACTGACAGTGGTAATTCAACTAACATTGATATATCAGTGATTATAGACTTCGTACATCAGAATATACCTCTGACTGAGGTTCTGGCTGATACATCTAGAGACAGTACATCTCGCTTGACAATGTGTCTCAGAGAAAAAACAATTGTTTATATACATCTGAAGTCTGATCAGTGAAATAAGTAGCCAGTCAGGAATGTATACAACAGAAGGGGGAAAAGAAATGGCCACCATATCCCATATCTTAGTTGCCTCATGAGTGATGCCTTACTGGCATCCAAATCAGTCTTCTTCGGACAGTTGAATAAACACACATACAAACATCTATCAGAATAATAGTATCAAGTATAATAAAGAAATTTAAAAGGTCAATTTTGAAAAGTTTAAAAGAATGAAGATAACGTAATCTTTTCGTATTGTCTATGCATTACATAAAACTTAAATTTACAAAGAAATTAATAGTAAATGTAGCAAAAAATAATATTCAAATTAGCATTATATAAAAAAAAGCTCTTTAGAAGTGAGTACAGTATGTTTCGTATACTGTTGGAAAGAGGAAATTTCAGAGAAATATATATTATTATTAAAAAAAAAAACACTATTTTTCAAGATGATCTTCAACTCCATCTGCATATGAGGGATTGTTAAAAAAAGTGATTTCTTTAGACGTGAGTAGTGTATACATTTTCATATACCATTGGAAAGAGGAAACTTCAGAAAATATAATGCAGTAAAAAGCCAAAAATGAACATTTTCACTATTTTTTAAGGCCCGGGTTCCCTTCTGATACTGACTGCTATTGCTTTGATTTAAATTCCTGTAGTCCATATATCTCTTTCTTGATGAAGATGCAAGCTGTTTATAATGACAGCCATCTATTCGTATAACATGGCTAGCCAGATATTACAGGTGAATAAAAAAAGCACTCCTTCCCCCTCCACCCCACCCCACTATATTCTGTATGTATCTCGTGTACTAGCCTCGCAATATATCAATGCTAATCTTCCTACTTAGTTCAATTACGGAAATTTGCTGTGATTATGGTCGAAGGATATATTATAACTAGGGAGCAGATTTTTATGTGCTAAAAAAATTAAATATATTTTTTTTTTAAATATGACAAAAATTCCTTACTCAGTTTGGGGAAAAAAAAATGTTACTAGGTACTCACCAACCACACTTAAGTGCTATTAGTTGGCCGAGAATTACAGTGAACAACAAAGGTCATCTCCAAATTCCCATCACAAATGCATGCCGATTATCTCTGAACAACGACTTATACTGTGAAAACGATCTTTCCACATCACAGGACGTCAGACGTGCATATTTAAAGAGAGGAATGTCACAAACACATACACCGTCAATTTCACCTACAGGCACACCCTCCAATACTTGAGCAACTTTACAAATTTTTTTATATCCCCTGTTTTTCCCAAACACATTTTGGAATTTGTCCCTTAGTACTTGTACTTCTGAACCTGGTAGTGAGTCTAGTTTAATTTTCACGGCACGCACCTCCCTGTTTCGGACAACAGGTTTTTGGATGTTTCGAGTTTTTTTTATGGTGTCACACAAAAAGCTTAGATTTGCTAATAGGAAAGCCAAATCGTTTTTTAAAAACAACAATCTTCCAGTATATCTTGAAGGATATCGATTGACGAAGCCCGATAACAGGGAATCACAAGACATATTGCCTTACTTGATGGACATGAGCGAGAGGCAAGAGATTTGTTTAAATTAAATAATGTTCATACCCGAGCTCTTATCTGTTGTGTTTCACAAACAAAGCGTGGAATGAAATCATCTTCAGCAACAATAAACATTCCTAATTATGTGTTGCAAGATCTCTCCTCCTTGTCCATGTTAATTTATTCTCTAATAATAACACTGATATGCTGCCTAGCAGTTCTCAGAACTTGAGGCGAAACTATTACAAAAATGGATCCCGGATACACCACACAGCGCATAGAAACTCGAAACAACCAAGAATTCTTAAAAAGATAACGCACTTCTGAGTGACATAATTGATTTAGTTTTAAAATGTTTAAAAGTTCTTGTAAAAAAATTATTTAAGTAAAAAAGCTCCAACATTTATGTGTTTATAATAGATTTCCTGAAAATATGTATTTACATAATTTTTTTGTGAAATATGTGTTTTTATGTGAAATAAAATTCGGGTTTTAAACTTGAAACTTTATGTTCGGAATTTTTAACTTTGTTAATTGTGTTTTAGTCCCGCGCCGTGGCATCGCGGTCTAAGGCATCCCGCCTAGGACTCGCATTATGGAATGCACGCTGGTTCGATTCCTCATGGGGGAAGAAATTTTCTCATGAAATTTCGGCCAGTGTTTGGGACCGGTGCCAACCCAGCATCGTGATGCACTTGGGGAGCTACGATAGGTAGCGAAATTCGGTTGCGAATACCAGCTATAACGGCTGGGAGGATCATCGTGCTAGCCAAACGATACCTCCATTCTGGTTGGATGATCGTCCACCTCTGCTTCGGCATGTGGGCGTGAGGCTAGCAGCCGGCTGGTTGGTCTAGGCCCTTCACGGGCTGTAGCGCCATGGATTATTATTATTATTATTATTATTATTATTAATTGTGTTTTATCACACGCAAAAATAATATTTAATTACATAGAAATCCGCTCCTTAATTATAACCCTGTTGACGTAAGCTATAGGATACAAGCCCGTCTTGCACCTGATTTATGTGAAGAATGCCTTAAATTGGCAATTGACAAAGAAAAGGTTAAGAGAATGCAGAGGTGTAAAAAGGAAACTATTCTGTTATCCATCCACCACTTCCAACTAACTTTAATACAGCAACTATTAAAAAATATGATAAACCACTTCCACCAAGTCCCATTGCTGAATACAGACAGCGTGCAGTGCAAAATACCACGGCACTTAAGACAATAGAAGGTAAGAAAAGAAAACAGTATGAAATCACAGTGCAAGGACTTGGTAAGAAAATGACTTTATTGCTTCACAAATATGTTGTTAGTGTTAGAAAATGAGTTAAAATTGGATTAGTATTTAGTGAACTGATTAATCACCACTGCCCAACTGATTAAATTTTTTATCAATTCACAGTCCAAGTTTGAAGATGATCTACAGAAACACATAGTGCCCTCACAGAGAATAAACCAGTGCAGTTCATACACAGAATTCTCGTTAAGTCACAAGCAAATTTTTAAATCAGGTTATAAGTCATTTAAGTAAATTCCTTTCCATTTTACAATAAAGCAAACATGAACATATACACACACCACTGAATGTAGTAATATATTTTAATTTTCATTTGGTGAACAATTTCTGCACAAACGCTGACATTCTTTGTAGTAGATTGCTCAGCAATTTCTGGAAAGTGCTGATCTATGTAAAGATCCAGCTCTCAGCAGTGTTGTATTTAGCCAAATGCCTTCAGTCTTCAACATTAAAACACTAAAATGGTTTTCACACAACTGATACACACACGGATTGTAGTCGTCAGGCATAGTGGATGCCTGACCAATTCAGGCATAGTGGATGCCTGACCAATCAAGCCAAAATGGAGTTCACTTGGATTGTCATTTTCTCTTGAGCTGAAGAACAGCCAAATTCACAATTTTACTCATGGAAACTTTTAACAACGTTTTGTTGGTTTTCCATTTGTGTTCTTGAAGGGTCCAAACTTTAGGAAAACAAGGCATATCTTTAGAGCTTCTAAATTTATTTTGTGTTCAACATCTGCTGTCCCCAGATGAATCTTTCTTTTGATGACTTGTTCAACCTGACGAGAATGTTGGTTCATGAAATTACATAGAGTAGCAAATCTACAGTACTACATTCACAAGCAATTGCTGGTACTGTCAACTCACCTATTTTCCCAATGAGAACTTGAACTGTCCACTTGCACAGTCTCAACTGGAGGATTAGCCTTGGCACTCACACCAACACCGCCTTCCAACCCTGGCAATGGGGGAAAGGCAGTGGCCTCTAGATCAAACTGTACTCCCTTTGAGGAATTTGATCCCGTGCTGTCCCTGTTTAGGGGCTGGGGACTACCTCCTGAGGTAGATTTTCCACTCCCCATCATGGATGACGCTCTTCCAGGACCAACCACCTCATCCTCCTTCCTCCTTCGCCGATGTCTATAAAGTCAATAGCGGAGAAATCAAGCCGAGCTCACCAAGTGGAGACATTATAAAAAGTTACACACATGGTAAGGAATAGATATTCCCTTAAATGTGTGTGTTACAGGCAAGGCACCGGCATCTAGACATGAGTATCACAGTTCAGTCCTGCAGTCATCTGTCGCTGCAATCAGGCCTCCAGAAGTGAGTTATGAATTGTGCTAAACACCATCTTGCCCTTTACATCCGAGATCACAAATTGCCACATCCTACCCATATCAACTTGAAGCTATGAACACCATGCAATTCCCACACTCTCTCTCACACACATACAGACAGTGATTTAAGAAATTATAGCACCACTTACAGAGCTTATTCCTGAGGTTATTCCAATTCTATAACTATCACATTATCACAACATATTTTAGGAAACTACAACAAAAAAAAACATTATCCAGACTGTATAAAATCTGTAACTTGAGTTTGCAAAAGAGAGACAAAGAAGACTGATAGCCAAACAAATAAGTTTCTTAAGACAGGCAATTAGTTTCTGGTGAATAGATGAAAAACAGAAATCAGAATAATTTACAGAGAAACAAAACTGATGATATGGAATTATAAAGAACGTAAAAGACAACATAAATTAAGATGGATAATTAAAGACTACTGCAGGAAGTTCCAATGGAAAAAGTAGTGGAAGACCAGAGTGAAGATGGTAAAACCAGTTTCAAATTTTGAATTTGCAACAGGTAATAAGACTCAAAACTTGCATGTATACATGTGTGTCCATACTTGCATGGTCATGCATGTCACTGCATAAAAAGACAAGAAATAGAAATATATACAGAGTGTTTCACGAAGATGATGCAATGCTCTTGAAACTGACTCCTGATATCAATGTTAAGAAACTATACATGTGTCCAATTTTGAATAGTTTTGAAAATAATCATGCATTTTGCTTCCTTAACACAGATTCTTGTGAACTAAGCTTAGAGTGTTTAAAATTATATTGTACATAAACAACGCACACCTCTTGAAATTATAGACACATTTATTACTAGGCTTGTAATGCTGGAGAACGAAAGAGTGTGTTACGGTGGTTTCAAGTTTACTATCCGTTCACCAGTCAGTACTCTAGCATGCATAAACAGTGTACCTGCTGAATACTCCGTTAGCCAGTCACTATTGTAGCATGCATGAACAGTGTACCTGCTGCATATTTTTGCAGCAGAATTTGGTGAGTGTTTTGAAGTGAATGACGGGAACATTATATGTAAATTATGTAATACAAACATACGAAGTGACCAGCAACATTATATACAGAGACATTGTAGCACAAGAAAAGAAAGGTACGTAAAAATGATTTGTAACTTATATTTACTTTTAGAGCAGTCCAGATTTGTTTATGTTCACTCTGTTATTCCCGTACTCGATAGCAGAACCAAGTCAATGTCCTCGTACTAGCTCACACCCCCAGCCTATGTACCATGCTGTAATTGGTGCCCAACATTACAAACCTAGTTATTACCTAAAAATTCACGATGAATTGAAAAGTAGATCAAATGATGACAATTTTGCTCGATTTATTCATGGCCAACAATGAAAGTCAGTTACTATGATATATGCAGTTCACACTTTGGTAACTACACACATCGTAATAGAAGGTGGGGTCTTTGAAAACTAACTTTAAGGATACACCGAGGTGAATTTGAATTTTCTTAACCATTTGAGCTGATTTTTTAAAATTTGTACAGATCATACTGCATTTATAATAGCCATCATATAAAGTTTCGTCTGATATGGTCCAAAATTATATGTATTATTAATGTATTTATGAATTTAAATTGTATTTTGACAAACTACTAGTCCTCTTACAAATTTCAACATTTTTTTGCCTGAAATTTGTTCCACATACTTTTCAACTCCCTCAAATGTAACTTGCTATTTTTCTTTTCAGATTATTCCTCAAGAGCCAAGAAAAAATATTTTATATTGTCAAATACAAAAAACAGATAAAAATGTCTAGCAAAAAAAAAAAAAAATCCCATCTTCCCCAACATTTTGAGTTTAATGAAAATAGTGATAAGTTTTCATAAGCAAACTTTTATGACGATACATAAAAAATCATGCACGTAGTACAAAACTTGGAGGAGAAGCAACATTATTAAGTACAGTAATATGCAAGAAAAATGTACTGCAACATTTAGAGAAGAGTAGGCATTTAAAGGGCTGCCCAGTGTGTGCAACCTTCTAAAAATGGCAGCCCGAAACAGCTAATTGAAGAGGTCTATCTGCATGGGAATTTGTGGAGAGGTGGAACTATATACAATCTTTTACGCTGGGAACAGAAAATAGATTTTTTTTTTTTCACCAATATTGGCAAAATTTCTCCTCCTCCTTAACATTTTGAGGTTTAAAGAAAATACTGATAAGTTTTCATAAGCAAACTTTTATGACGATACATAAAAAATCATGCACGTAGTATAAAACTTGGAGAAGAAGCATCACTATAAGTAAAGCACTATGCAAGAAAAATGTACTGCAACATTTAGAGAAGAGTAGGCATTTAAAGGGCTGCCCAGTGTGTGCAACTTTCTAAAAATGGCAGCCCAAAACAGCTAATTGAAGAGGTCTATCTGCATGAGAATTTGTGGATAGGTGGAACTATATATAATCTTTCACGTTGGGAACAGAAAACAGAATTTTTTTTCATCAATAGTGACAAAATTTCACCTCAGTGTATCCTTAAAACAATTTTTTTCCCGATGAGTAATAATATGAACATACTTTAATAAATTTATAATACCCTCAGTACTATCTTCCCAGATAATTAAATGTTTACACCTTCATAACTTTCACATTCACTTCACTTTACGTAACTTAGTCAATCTAAAAAATATAACATATATGAACTTTTCAAAATCACAGTGATATCAGGAATCTACTCCCAGAGTACTGCACGATTTTCGCCAATCACTCCATATTTACAATTTCATCAGAACACGCCCACAATCTATACTAATAATAAATCTGTAGCCGAAATTTTTCTGGTAATTTTCGATTTTCCAAAAATAATTGGTACTAACATATATAATTAACCACCCTGAAACCGAAAATCGCTTTTTTGAAATTTTTGTTTGTATGTCTGTCTGTCTGTCTGTATGTTTGTTACCTTTTCACGCAATAATGGCTGAACCGATTTCGATGAAAATTGGAATATAAATGAAGTTCGTTGTAACTTAGATTATAGGCTATAGCCTATGGCATTCAAAATACGTTATTTAAAAGGGGGGTTATAAGGGGGCCTGAATTAAATAAATAGAAATATCTCGCTTATTATTGATTTTTGTGAAATATGTTACATAACAAAAGTTTCTTTAAAAATGATTTCTGATAAGTTTTATTCTCTGAAAAATTTTGATAGGACTGATATTTAATGAGATAAATGAGTTTTAAAATTAAAATAACTGCCATCTAAGGCGGTGTATTGAAATAAAAAACAAATGACTTCGTCTATAAGGGGCCTTGGACACAACAATCGAAAGCTATGAAACATAGCCTACAGACAATGTTTCTGTGTTTGTATGAAGTAATATCGGAAGCTAAATTAACCGATTTGTATAATTAATTATTATTTCATCATTGGAAAGTGTAGTTTCTCTGGATGGACATAATGCTATAATGTTATTACAGTAACTTGTGAGTGAATTGAGGACAGGTAAGATTAAAATAGCTTCTTATGCACAGAAAACTTGATAGGTTATTCTGTATATTCATTTCCTGTATTTCTTATAATAATGTTTATGAACATATTCATTTTTATCTCAGAGAATTAACGAACAACGAGAGTGTATTAATTTAGTATGCAGTAACAGTACGTTAGCTTAGCAATCCATTATTTTATAATTCAAATTTTAACTATGCTCAATTGAATCGTGTTAAAATACATAAAATACATATGCAATAAATGCAATTCAAAAAAATTGGGTAATGAGCCAAGCAGATTATGTTGCGCTGTTGTAAAAGTTGTTCCTCCTGAGATTAAAGAGCTCCCACAACAAATTAAAAACTTTCTAATTCGAGTACATCCGTTATCAACACACTTTTTCATAATATAATATAATATAAACATAATAATAAATCTGTAGCCAAAATTTTTCTGTTAATTTTCGCTTTTCCAAAAATAATTGGTAATAACAATTAAGAAACGTGTTAAAGGAATTGTCATTGCACCAAATGAGTGGTCTCTGGATGAAAATGATTGCATTTTAATATTTTAAATACAATTTAAATTAAGTAACATATTAAACGATTTATCCTTCTATCAAGCACGAATGTTCCCTGGATCAAATGTCCTATTTTAATTATGTAATTACTTTATATTTATTTCTAACGGGTGCAGTGGAGCGCACGGGTACGGCTAGTACAGAATATTTTAACCTTTTATCTTGAAGGTAAAGTTTGTTCTCCACATGCAAAACATACACAACCAGTGATAAAAAAAAAAAACCTTCTGCTCCAATGAAGCTCACTGAGGTGTGTGTAGAGAACATTTTCATTGTGTATTGACATGTTTGGCGAGTCTAAGTTTAAGGGAACTTGTTAGTGATTTAGTGTGAAAAATCCGATTTTTTATTTTGTTTTCAAAGTGTAAAACTTTCCCTTTAAAACAATACACTTCCGGTCAAGAGTCATTTTTATTAATTCTAATTTATATTAGTGTAATAGAACGAAAATAAGTTGGAAAGAACTGCAGAATGTTCCTTGTGACTCTAAAGATGAACCCCAATCTAATCCAAAACCTTCACCATTCTAAAGTACCATCCCATTTCGACAATAGTTCGCTCCAGGCAGTCAGTCAGTCCTGCTTACTGTTCAATGAGGGGTGTCGAACCCACTACATATCACTGGTTAGAAGCTAACCCTTCAAGAGCGAACTACAGTCATCCACAGGCCGTCCATATAGCCACAAGGAGACAACTGGGGCCTAGTCAGCACCTTCAGTTTTTGTCCTTATTCGTATCCTTCAGACTGTATAGATAGTAAACTCCAGGCTACTCGTATCTTCAAACAGTTAAAGTTGCACAATTGTTGCAAATTTGTCAGTGTGTGTGTGTGTGTGTGTGCATAAATATAATTTTCTTTCGTAAAATAACCTAATTTATATTTTTTTTTTTCGAGTTTTCAAATGCCTTATCATATAATCAAACGAGTCAGTGTGACCTATATGAACATTTTTATACAAATAAAATCGAGATATGCACTGTTTTCATTTTCCTGCATTTTCCGAAAGTTAAAACTTGAGCGCACTTTTCTCTGACACTACTGAATCTACAGGGTGGCACATGAAATGTCATACCATTTAATTACCACATCAAAATTTTAATATTGTAGTTTCGATATTTCTAACTGCGCTAGTGGATGCCGAAATTCATGGAAAATCCGATAGGTAGCATCACAATTCGGATATAACCATAGCTACGAGCACAAACATCAATTTGTAAAATGGCGGACAACGGGCGATTGACTGTTGAACACAAGGTGAAAGTTGTTCTGTGCTGTGAATAAACAAAAAGTTCGAGGGAACCTCCTCGCATACTGCATGAAAAAGAAATGTTTGGGGCAAAAGTTTCTGTATGGGCCGTAATTTCGAACCACGGAATCATCGGTCCAATTTTCTTCGATGAAACTGTCAACCAAGTTCGATACAAAACCATGTTGGAGAGCAGTTTTATCCCCCATCTCATGGCAAAAGCTCTCCCTAAGGAAACTCAGTGGTTCATGCAGGATGGAGCCCGTCCACACACTGTAAACACCGTTCTGGATTACCTGCACGAGATGTTTGATCTTTGTGTGATGTCACATCGGTTTCTGAATGACTGGGTGCGGCGAAATGTGGCCATCTCATAGCCCGGGGATTAATCTGTGAGATTTTTTTTTTATGGGGATTCCAAAAAAGAGAAAGTCTACCAAAGGAGGCCAGAAAATGTGGTGTAGCTCAGAGTCCTTCTAGTGGAGTTGTGCCGTGTGCTATCTGAAGACTTGTGTCGAAAAGTGGTGACGAATGTAAGGGTTCGTTTGCAAGAGGTTGTGATGCAAAACGGCGGTCATATGGAACATGTTTTGCATTAGAGATAAAATTCCAAATCCTAATTATTAATTCTGTATAATTTTGTAAAGCTTTAATACAAATAAATACGTGTTATGTGTAAAATAAATGGTATAACATTTCATGTGCCACCCTGTATTTACATGAAACTTTTACAGAGTTTTCTGCAGCCTCTATTCTACAAAGTAAATCTACAGGTTTATGAGTATCACATATATAACAAAAGAAAAAACATAGGTATGCTCTGAAAAAATGACGAAAATTGTCGATCAAAGAATAGAATTTTTCCTCTGTTTGACTAAGGGTAAAATATTTAAATATTTAACTAAATATGACTTTACAATTTACAATACACACTACTTAATAACCTAAAAAAAAAAAAAAAATCACGGAATATGAGTGAAAATTATACAAAATAATGTGCACTTGAAGTTCGAGGTGCATTTAGCAACGTGATATAATTAATATTAGAGGAGAAAAATTCGCTCTGGCGCCGGGAATGGAACCCAGATCCTTGGTTCTACATATCAAGCGCTCTCACCATTGAGCTATGCCGAAGTTCAATCCACAGCATTGGATCGAACCCCTCTCCTCCAGTGTTACCATAAAAAATGTATTCTGTAGGAACAAAAAAATTATAATCTTTACATCGATTCTTCAAGCAACAGTGCATATAACTGTGGAATCCCGGCCACCAAGTCACTCAACTGAGTGTGTTCCTTGTATAATGGCAGTTGACTTAATATAAAATGTCAACATACATGCCCAACTGGGAGTCATGCAACAAAAGGAAAAACACTGGAGGAGAGGGGTTCGATCTGGTGCTGTGGATTGAACTTCAGTGTAGCTCAATGGTGAGAGTGCTTGGTACGTAGAACCAAGGACCCAGGTTCGATCCCGGCGCCGGTGCGAATTTTTCTCCTGTAATATTAACTGTTACCATAACAGATGTATTCTGTAAGTACAAAAAATAATAATCTTTACACAGAACGTGATGTAGTTACGTTATCAGTTATGATCTTTTTTTTTTCACTTGGATAAGAAATTAATTAGTTGCCTTTTATACTACTGAATTCAGTACGATTGCATAACCATGGCAATTTTTGTTCTACTCTGAGCATTAAAATGCCTAGAAATATTGAAGTAAACTTTTGTACTAAAATTCTTTAATCTTATAGGAATCACTATCCAGTTCCCTTAACACAGCTGCAGAGAGACAAAACCTGTACTTTGTAAAATACGACTCAAGACTTGCAACAGGCCTTTTAGTCGAAGTTAACCTCAGAAATTATGCCCTGTAAATGTCTGTATAACTCAGTTAATCACTCTGTATAACAGATCAATTGTAATGGTCACGAATTTCTATTAACTATTTCACAATACCAACATAAATGCACTGTATGTTACAACATGGCCTAGGTGGAACAGTTCTTCAGGACCAAGACAATGCACACACAAAACCTCGATTAACCAATTCTTTATACAGCTGTCTGTTGCATCAATTTTACACGTATCCTTTACCAATTTCATGCAAATACCAAGATGATAAATCTATTTCACAAACCTCTGCAGTAATATTGAATTGTACTGCATTTCATACCACATGGAGTTTGACCTTGAATGGGAAAATCAAGTCATCAATAGACAATAACAAAGGTGATGCAGATGAGTTCTGCACACACTACTTCAGATTTCATCTATCCTATGCAAGAGAAGGTATGATTCACCGGTTATTGTGTTATGGTATGTTGCTATAGCTAATGGTTTAGTATGAGGTGTGAAAATGAGACATAAGAATGATACATGAAAGTTACATAAAAAATATGAATGATAGGAAAGACTATAGAAGTACTGTAATGGTTGTCTGATGTAACATTTGTGAATGCATGTGTAATGCCATTCCTTTCATAGTAATTTCATGATGTATTTTTGTGATTCTTATTAACTCTAATTATATCAATTGTACCAGTTTTATTCTGTGACAGAAAAGAATTTGTGCTCTTATTAAAAACACTGAAAAATGTGGTAGTGACAATGGAAGTAATAGTAGTAGTGACAGAAGTGGAAGTTTTAGTACTCTTGGTACTAGTAGCGATGCTGCACCTGTGACAACTACTAGCATGCTGGTCTTTCATCCAAGTGGCTCAGGTTCGATTCCAGGCCAAGTCGTGATAGAATTTGTGGACAAAGCAGACATTGTGGAGAATTTTTCTCAGGGTACTCCCGTTTCCCTCTTTCATTCCACTCTCTTCACCTTCTCTTTACTTATCTATTATCTTCAATAGTGAAATATAGGCTTGGGTGAAGTCTTAGGAGTAATAAAGGTTTATGATGCTGATATAATAAAACTTTGAGGCTCTAAGCCCTGAAGTATATCAGGTACTAACTAGTCAGGGGATGGAATCTGGCTATAATAATAATAATAATAATAATAATAATAATAATAATAATCCGTGGCGCTACAGCCCATGAAGGGCCTAGACCGACCAGCCGGCTGCTGGCCTCACGCCCACATGCCGAAGCAGAGGTGGACGATCATCCAACCAGAATGGAGGTATCGTGTGGTTAGCACGATGATCCTCCCAGCTGTTATAGCTGGCATTTGCAACCGGATTTCGCTACCTATCATAGCTCCCCAAGTGTATCACGATGCTGGGTGGGCACCGGTCCCATACACTAGTCGAAATATCATGAGAAAATTTCTTCTCCCACGAGGACTCGAACCAGCGCGCATTCCGTAACGCGAGTCCTAGGCAGGATGCCTTAGAGCATGACGCCATGGCGCGGGACGACGGAATCTAGCTGTCAGGGCTAAAGTCCTCTTGTCATTAATTCATGAATATTACCCAAGCCACCTGTTGGACTTCAACAATCACTTATGAAGGATGAGTCTGATTAATAATGCCAAAATTATACAGGAAGTAGGAGATGCCTTACTGAATATTTTTATACCAGGAACTTATGGTCTGCGATGCCAGCTTAAGGAGATATGGGCTTTAAATGTATGACGGGAGCTTTAAGGGTAAGCAAACAATGTACGTTTCACTGTCAATTTTTTGAATTAGAATGATCCATATCTTCTACCATGTGACTGTCCACACTTCTTTGAGGTTCTTGTAAAGAGTAATAACTGAGAAAGTATCCTAAATTGTTCAAGAGAGAATGTGGCTACAGCACAATGGAGTCCCATCTAAATCAATGTTGCTATCCATGACCACCTACCTGAATGCTACTTTTCCTGGTCGTTGGATTGGAAGAGGTACCCATGGCCTGCAAGGTCACCTGACCTGAATCCTGTCGACTATTTCCTCTGGGCATATTTAAAATCACTTGTGTGGAACCCCAGAAGACACAATAGAAGAATTGGTTGCTAGAATCTAATCCGTCTGTGGTGTGATTCAAACAGGTTCAGTAATTTTCGAAAGGATGCGGCAGAATTACATACACCATTACAATTCTTGCATCGAGATTGGTGGTGGACTTTTTGAACACCTCTTGTAAATTTCAAAATTAAATGATACAAACCATGTTAAAATTTCTTAAGATCACAAATCACCCTCACATAAATGGTAAGCCCATATCCCCTTGAACTGGCTTCACAGACTCTTAACTTCTTCATATCAAAATACTTAGTAGGCCACCTGGTCCTTTCTGTATAGGTATTTTTTGGCACGGTTAATTATATTTACCCTGTACAGGGTGCACAATAGGCCAATTAAGGCTAAGTGCAAGGATCCATCCCAGGTCTAGACCTAGAAAAGCCAACAAAGTAGTGACAGTGGTGGTGGTGGTGGTGGTAGGTAAACCACACTCTGACCACACTCCAAACACCTTTCACCCCGGGAAGGAACTGGTACTCAATTTGATAGGAGGCCAAGTGAACCTCAGGGCTGTTCTGGAAGTTTTTAGACAATGAGAAAAATTCTGTGACCACCCAAGTCTGGAGTTATAGGTGGTGGTAGATGGGTAATGTTCTATTTAATGAAGACTTCAACTGCAGAATTACAGAAATTCAATGTGAGTGAGAAATGGCTGACAAATTTTGCCTAGCACCCTTTATCAGGGACAGAATTCTATTACATGCTGTAAATCTATGACACAGAATTGAGTTTCACTTCATTCCTGAAGGAAGCCATGCTGAACATTTTATCGTCCTTTAAAATACATTGCTCTCAGCTGGTTTGAACTCGTGAATCTCAGATTCTACAGCCAACTGGTGATGACAGAAGTGGTAGCAGGACAGTGATTATGATTGTAATGGTGTGTGCATGTGTGTACCAAATCAATAAATAAATTAATGTTTACAGACTTAAGGTCCATTGATATCTGAGCTTCCAGATTTTTAAATACTGTATATACTAGCACATTAAATTCCCCTCCCCCTATATGTAACACTCATCCTCTACTTTAGGAGCAAAATGTAAAAAAATATATATGTAATCTGATATTACACCCCTCAAACATACGTACAATACAAGGCTCTAGGATCTGAATTAATTCCTGCATATGGCTTTTGCACAGTAGTATACATTATCAACCAAAGTGCTCAAGCACAGATTGCAAGCTAACACCTGCTTCTGAATCCTACCTTTATCCCGTTGTCCCCTTCCTTCTCCAATTATCTCCGCACTGACAAAGGAACACTATCTCTGTCTGTTTATCCTCAAACAACCTACTGTACTCTCTGGCCCATTAGTTCTTCCACAGTCACAACACACAGAGACAAACTCCCTTTCTTCTTCTACTGATGGTATCAGTTTTCGCATACTGTACTTCCAAAGTCAGTCCAAGATAATAATCAGTGTTAGGTGTGAACGTAAAAATTAGCAACAAATGAGTGAGTTATTCTGTGTCACTTAATAGAATGTGACTGACTTCCCAGAGAAAACTGCGGTGAAAGTGGCTGGTCACACATTTTCAGTGCAACCAAATATGATTAAGTACTGAAGAAATCAAAAAGAAAAACTTTCTGCTACAACTTCGAGAAAATGAAAAGTGATACCTTTTTGTGCTGCAAAATCAGGAAAATTTATTTGATGAACTAGAATGTTATTTTGTCAGTTTATTCTACATACAAGTCACGATGAAAATAGCCTGTTCCTTAAACTGGATTGTCATTGTGTTTTTATAATTTCAAAAGACCTATAATTTTTTTCAACCAAATTATTAAACAGTTTTCCGCATACTAAGTTGTTCACAGTGATTGTAGTTATGGCTACTGAAAAATCAGCTAACGTGGTTACAATGTGAATGAAATTATATCCCATAATTAATACTGTCACGGTATCTAACATTACAAAGGCAATCTGACATAGAGAAGTAATGGATATAGAAGTACAATAAGATTGTAATGGAAAATTTGTGGGATCGTTAGAATGTGAGGGGTTTAGTAATGTAGAAGTTATCGGTAGAAAGAGAAAGAGATGGATGCTAAGAGAGGGTATGCTCATATTTTTGGTAATGTTCGCTAAACTGGTAACTAATTATGGTCGCTGCAAAATCAGCTTTCTTTCCCTATGCACCCTCATATACTCAAAACAATATGCAGTAAGGTACCAAACATCAATTGGCACTTCAATGCAATCAACCTTGAACCCATAGCACTAAAGTTACTAAATAAATAAATGTTCATGGCTTAAAAAAAGTGATGAAAACCGTAACTTCACGTGCAACTTGCTATATAAAGGAATAATATAGTTCCGCAATTTATTATGTTATATTATTATAATCATGATAAAAATACAGACACACAATATAGCACCTGAATAAAAATAAAATTGAATTTAATTTAGAATAACTTGTCTTGCCCGATTAATATAGCAAATTGTACCAACAAAAGAGTTACAAAATGACTATCGTGATATCTGTAACACATATATATTCGAGGAAGTGTTGGCAGCAGTGAAGTGAATTTGACAGCTAGAAAATCACTAAATTTAAGCAGGTGATCAAGCAATAGGGGGCAAATGTTAAAATTGCAACTCAGTAATGCATGTTATATCATACTGACTATACAACAAAACTGAAGGGTAGTATCTGAAGAGAAAATGCCGTGATTTCAGATGAATTGATGCATGTGAATGTCAGTTTTCTTCAAAGACGTAAAAATGTGTGGGCAGAAAGACATCAATTTCAACATCATATGTGACAAGGCATGTGCGTATTGTGATTGTTGCTTGTAATTTTATGTGGTGTAAAATTAAATAATAATAAAAAAAAAAAAAAAAAAACAGAGCTTAAGGCATGGGGGGCACTATATCCAATTTCACTAGGAGTTGAGTTGGTTCTTCTGTGAGCCGGTAAGTTTGCTGCCAACAACTGGTGGAGTACACGAGGGGATGCATTGTACTTCACATGCATAATTCCCAAGAACACTGAGTTTTAAGTACTGAATACTATAAATAATTTAGAATTGCCATATACAGACAGAAGGCATGACAAAAGCCACTTTACATCTAGGACATGGTGCAAATACCCAAAACCATCACACAATGTTGATAACTGTAAAAGTCTCAAATCATGAATCTTATGAGTAGTTCTGAATGAACATGAGTCAAGAATTCAAAATCTCTCTCTACTCGGTTTCTATGAAAGCCTAAAATTCCAAATTTGATATGAGACGATAGAATCCATCACCATATGAGATACTCACCCACTAGACGTGTTGATAAAATGAGAATTTATTTCATAATGAAGAAACATAGGTAATTTATAGAGGTCTATCTCATAACCCAACAGCAGAACTTTTCATACAGTATCATATAAATATTTCCCCACACCATATAAAACAGGATCAAGAGAAATAAACCCCTTTGTTTAACACTGCATTCACAAACACAATCTTCCACACCAACAACCTTCACATGCTTCACATTTAGAGACCAAGAACCATTTCTAAAATTAACTCTCGTCCCATTTATCACCATTCTCATGCTGCAAGAATAGATTTACACTTTCAGCATTACAGACTGGACACGAAAATCAATATAAAGGCTGAACAAACATTATGGAATATTATTTATAACTTTTATGATTTTTAGTTTCACTGAAAATGTTAAATACAAGATCTAATAGGCATATATCACTTAATATTATGCAAGGAATTTAGAAAATTTATTTCTTATGTATATAGGTTATAAAAGAAAATCGCATTTTTATTAAATGACAGCCTACTTATTTTTACATTCTTAAACTCTATCTCAATTATGTGTGGGGTATTTAATTATTTTCCTGATTGTCACAAAAATGGCTGTTTTTCCTTTCTTAAGGCTCGTCTCCACTATTAAACATTTAACAACAACATGTTAAATGTTAAATTGTTTACCGTTAACATCCCAACATGTTGATTGAATATGTTAATGCTAATTTCATTTAACACCTTGTCCATACTGTTAAACATGTTAAACTTGACTTTCTTTGCGTAGTCCACCATAAACAGATTTTAATATTGTATTATAGATAGTGTCTTATTTTCAAACCTTGGACAATGGATTCAGATGATGATTTGACTTTTGTAATTGCCTCTATTGTTTGTTAAAAGTCCTTGAAAAGGAAGAAAATGAGAATGTGGCTGGTGCAGCAATATACCGTATATTAGTAAAAGACACAATGCAGAAGACATTCTAAACAAGCTTAAAGTTGAAGATCGATTTGGATTCAAAAACTTGCTGAGAATGTCAGAACACGATTTTAATATAGCGCTGCAAAAATACTTCCTGTTACATAAAAAACGACACAATTTAAGAGCAGCCATTTCATCTCAATTAAAAAAATTACAGCGCGATTGATTATCATAGGACCTAAGACATGATAGATGTTAAAGAAGTGGGTAATATCGTATAATTATTCTTTCCAAAGTTTTACGAACGTTAACATACATCATCAAATACGACCATTACTGACGTCAACATAGCTTTAACGTTTAGCGTACGATGAGAGTGCGAAAATTCTCTATTGCATTCTCGAGAACAATTAAATAATATAATTCCAGTTCTCTAAAACAGTCGGCCTTCTTTGTTTTGTCTCTGTATTCTTTTGCGGACACATGCCACAAACAAGGTCTTTCCATCAGTGCATTAATTTTATTCTAACGTATTTTCTTTCGTCCATTCCATTACTTCGAACAACTTACAGCAAACACCAAGGACCAATTATTATACTGTAGTATAAAAATGATCAAGATACGCGCCACAAAATCGGAAGTTAGTTGTTGCTATGGAAACTGTACGAACTTTGCCGAACTGTGCCGACACTGCACGAGCAAATGAATTGACTTGACATGTTTTCCACTGCTGCTGGAAAACACGCCAACATGTTAAAAGTGTTAACTTCAACATACTCAATCAACATGTTAAGTCAATTGAGACTTGAAATGTCCATATATATGTTACATTCAACATGTTATTTTTAACATGTTGTTGTTAAATGTTTAATAGTGGAGACGAGTCTTTAAGTTAACATGTTGCTTGTCTGATTTCTTTTAATAACATTTTGTCAAGTAACCAATAGAGTACTACGAAATTTATAAATAAATGCCAGCAACACATGTTGAACACCATTCACCCACTGTTGTCAACCTGTTTTGACAACAGAATTCAATCCATTATGTAATCTCTCTTACATTCTCTGCATATGGTTATTCTGGTCAAAATCAACAGCAGTTAAATTCACTGTACTAAAACAAAACTAAATACACACAGACATAATTGTAAGCAGATTTAAAAAATATAAAGTAAATATAGACTACCTTTAAGAAAAATGTGCTTTATATCTCAATTTGTACATCTGAGTAAATAAATGTTTTAAATTACATGCATGATACTATATTAAGTGAAATATAACCAATTCATTTAACATTTTTAGTAAAAATACAAATTAAGAATTATAAGTAATATTCCATACTTTTTTTTTCTCCATTTTGTATAGTTATAGTAACAAGTATGAGCAGTGTTCACTAAGTTTCCTGAATTTGACACATAACAAAAATGAATTTACACATGACAATAATTTTACAACGTTCCCCAAAGTCTCAACCTACTTTTTCAAATGATCATCTTCAAAGTTCAAACACTGTCGCACTTTTCAACTAACTTCTTAAAACTTATGACAGAGAAAACATCGCTCTGCCTATATATATAAAAAAAATAATAAAAAAATTAAATAAAAAAAATAAAATCACTTCTGTAACGGCTTCACTATCTCAAAACATCTTCAAATTCCTTCAATGCAGGGAAGAGAAGGAAATTGTTGGTCAAGTCACAAGTTGTATGGTGTACGAAGATTCTCCAATCCCTCAAATCTCCCAAATGTCAAATCTCTCAAATCCTTCATATAAGTTCGAAAAGATTCCCCCAGAAGGCATGAAAACAGGATGGCACTCAGTGCTGCCACAAAGTGATAATGGTGACTGGGAGCCACCAAAATTGCAACAATCGTCTCTTTTTTGTTTGGTAAGTGAATACTTCTATTGGACGTCAATGTAACTATCTTTCCAAAGTTTTTACAGTTTTTTTTGGTTAGAATTCGAAAGATTCAAATGACAAAAAAAGCGCGAAGATTCGAGTTTTCGAATCTCGAATCATTTTGAAAATTGCAGGATTCGATTCAATGTCCCATTTATATACAGTAATGTTCTCATTTTGTTATGAACAACCATAGAATGTGGAGCCTTTACAATTTCCTTTAAAACTTGAGCAATGCAAAAACTATCTGCTAATAATAATTAAACACACAAATTATCTACTTTAAGGCGTAAATTCTCCCCACTACCCTTTCCCAAAGAGAGATGCATTTTGTTCATTACAGACAACAGTAATCTGCATTTCTAGCCTTTGATAAAAAGAAATTCTATTGCTCAATGGAATGCAGTGAAGCTTCGATTATGTCTGTTTCTGTAATTTTTGCTTAATTATGTACTGGTAGGTGGGTACCTAAGAGTATATATATCGTCTGTTAATTTCAATGTCAAAGTCTGTAAAGAACCTAGTGTCTTATCAAAAAGATTTAGTGCTTGTTAAATTTCTAACCATTTACTACACTTTTCTGTTGAATTTTCATCAGAAATATAATGGATTAAATAATTTTTAATAAATTAAATCAATTGATACTCGTGTTATTTTAGGGGTGTCAATTCTGGGAATGTTGCAAAATATACAGAATCATCTGAGAAAAATAAAATGAGGAAATACAATATAAGTGTTCGTGAAATAATATTGCAACTTCTGAAAACATGTGTTCCTATTTCCGTTTTGGTCTATTACAGATCTTTATAGTCCATCATTACGACACTTCCATTCGAACACAGTAGTGCAAAGACGTGGTTAACCATCATGATCACTCCCAAGTTATCCATTTCTTAGCACTGCAGGTATGGGGTTGCCGACATTTACATTTATTTTTCATGCTCTTAACTTACGAAGTATAACACTGAGAAACAATCTTAAATTACTATAGTCCCAGCATTCAATTAATACCCAGGCAGTGAGGAAGACAACATTTTCCTTTGAAGAGAAAAAATAAGAGTTTGTCTATTGATTAGGTCTTCTCAGATGCTGCTACTTCAATCAGAAGAAATGGGAACACAATGTCTAACAATGATTCATTAGCATTTTTAACTGATGTCCCGATATCAACTCCACGTGGAGTATATAACAACATTGTCATATCTCGAGTTGATGATGACAAAAAGATTAACAATTTTAATTTCAATTAAAAGTCATCTTATAGCTTAAAATTTATTCACTGTGGATGATGGTGGTAGAAATCAATGTATTAATATGGGTATAAAAATAATTGCAACTATAGTCCCGTCGCTCTTATTTCCAGCAGCCAATCACGTTGCAAGTCGGCTACATTTAAACATGTGCGTCTTGTTATTCGCTGTTGATTTCATTATGGACTTCCTAAGGCTCTATAGATACTGGGTATAATCGTCCGCCATTTTCATTCTTTCCTTGCCGTTTGCAGCAAGCAGACGAGAATTTACAACAGCACAAATTTTAATTCCGCGCTCTTTTAGATGTATTTGTTTAAAATAATAATAATAATAGAATCAAGGGTAACAATCGACTTAGAGCCATGCAGCTGGATACTCCAGTAATTAAACCTTCAACAAACAGTGCAACATTTGATCCACATACATTAACGTTACAGTCAACGATTGATTTCGTTAGTATACAAAAGCTATCTCAACATTCACTTAGCTATTTATTTTTAAGTTTCTCACATTAAATATAACAAGAACGTAATCGACAGATTGAATTTTTTTCCGGCAGCAAGTCCCACAAAGCGCGGGGCCTGGGGTGACCGCCCCACTTGCCCCGCCGAAGGGCCGACCGGTCTTTCTATGAGAATCCACAGTTCTAACAGACCTAAGTTGTTACTCCGCGCATATGTTACTCCCAGTAACTGGGAAACTAGTACGGTACAGATTTCGAATAGGAATCACTTTTAAAAGTAATTCTTTCAAAACATTTCTCTCACTTTGACTCCCATCTAAAGTTAAAAATAGAAAAACCTTTGAAGGTGTCAATGTCTATTTTGAACATGACACTTCGAAGTTAGTAATTTTTTCTCCCTTCCCAGAAAAACATTTTGATTTCGAATTTTTTCTATGCTTTCCTTAGATATTTATCTATGAAACCTAAAATTTACAATGCGATTATCATAGGTGCTACGACGTGATAATGTTTAACTGTGCGGAAAATAGCGTCGTCTGCTAACCGCAACTGGCAATGAAAGAACTAAAATGGCGAACGATTATATGTAGCCTACCTACTCTTTATAGAACCTACTCTTACTAGGACGTAAGCAAAGAGGCAGAGCCACGCCGGAAATAACAGCGACGTGACTATAGGGATAATCTTCACAACGCAAATATTATTATTGGTTTATTCTGTGACTTTTTATCAACTATGATGGTTATCTAGTGTCTGAATGAAATGAAAGTGATAATGCCAGCGAAATGAGTCTAGGGTCGAAAGTTACCCAGCACTTACTCTTAACAATTTGAGGAAAAACTCTGGAAGAAAACCTCAACCAGGTAACTTGCCCAACCAGGATTTGAACCTAGGTCCACTCATTTCAAGGTCAGACATGCAAACCATTACTCCGCAGCAGTGGACTAAACAAAAATGTGACAACACTAAGATATTACACATATATTAAGATATTACAAGTACTGATGCATGCACAAAAAAAAAAAAAGAAGCCAAATTAACAAAATGTCTGCCACAAGAGTATTAATTCAACAGGTTTACTATACCATTATGTACATCTAGGTCTAACATAGGACCTAAAGCACACTTATACTGTAAGAAAAATCCTAATGTAGACATGAGCACATTGCTGTCATATCCGTGATTGGCTCCCAGTTGAAACACTCACATGACACAGGAAAATATAGTTCGTATTTGGAAACCACAATCTTGTATTATTTGAAAATAAAAAATTGAATTCTAGTTGTTAAATACGATAAAACATATAACTTCACTTATATGTAAAACACTATGTAAAAGAAAGGCTCCTTTTATATTTTGTTATGTACTATGAACGCCGATGAATACTTACTTACTGGCTTTTAAGGAACCCGGAGGTCCATTGCCGCCCTCACATAAGCCCGCCATTAGTCCCTATCCTGAGCAAAATTAATCCATTCTCTATCATCATATCCCACCTCCCTCAAATCCATTTTAATATTATCTTCCCATCTACGTCTTGGCCTCCCTAAAGGTCTTTTTCCCTACGGCCTCCCAACTAACACTCTATATGCATTTCTGGATTCACCCACACGTGCTACATGCCCTGCCCATCTCAAACGTCTGGATTTAATGTTCCTAATTATGTCAGGTGAAGAATACAATGCGTGCAGTTCTGTGTTGTGTAACTTTCTCCATTCTCCTGTAACTTCATCCCTCTTAGCCCCAAATATTTTCCTAAGAATGCGGATGAATACCAACAGTAATACCGAGGTAGTCTGTTCCTGTAACAAGCTGGCGTCACTTGAGCTCGTAGTTGTTCACGTAAGCACGTGGTACTGAAATATGGCTTCTGCGTTCTCAGTGTTTGTGGTTATTAATCATAAGAGTGGAAACCCTCTTAAACAAGGGCAAAAAGAAAATAGTCTTAACTGTATATAATAAGTTAAGTGAGTTTTAATTACAGTAATTCTGTGGTGTTCTGTGGTGTTTTTGTCCAGGTGGAATTTTGTTCCCCAGATGAACACACAAGTTAAATTATACAAGTGGGTGTGCAAAAATCAAAGAATACTAGCAGTTGATGTGTTTTATTTGTGTAGAAAATTATTTGTAATAAGGGTTCCAAGTTTAATTTTCGTTTATCTCCAAACTCATTTTTATTACTTATCTCCCTTTACCCAAACACCACAGAATTATAAAGTAAATGTTTCCTAAGCAAACGAATGCATAGTAGTGAGGTTAGGCCTACTTGATGAGGAACGGGAAATATTTAACATGGAACAGAATGTACAACAGTAGGCGGGAACACGTACTGAGAATCTATGGCGTCAAACAATGGCCAATGAAGTCTCACTTCAGTCACGTGCTATTGTTTACATTAGAATTTTTCTTACAGCGAAAAGATTATACTTGTGGTTTCCCTAACACTATCATAAAAAGAAAGAGCTTTTACAGGAATGTAATTTCACAAGTGTTAAAATGGGTCTCTGAAATTGAAGTAAAAATTAATATTTTATTTATGAATATCTGAAATTTCCTCTTAAAGTGATTCATTAAGGACCAAGATACATAGGTTTTCTTTTAAATTAAATTTTATAAGATGTGATAAAGGCACCTTGCTTGAAAAATATCTGGCTGTCCCTCATCTATGTACGCATTTTGACTTTCTGTAGCAATTTCTACACTATACATTTAATATAGAAGCCTCATTATTGTAACTATATTGTATGTTTATTATTTCTTTAAATTTAAGAAGTAATAATTTTATTACCAAAACTGTGAGTGGAAAATCCTGCAGTGAAATTTACGTTGCATTTTTAAGTTTATATTGAATAAAAACCAAGCAAAGCTATTCCAATACAGGTATCCAAAGATCCTTGTGATGACAGGGCATTAAGGTTCCACTACACGAGAATTTGCACCGAATAGCAGTAGACATGAGAGCCCTAAGTGCCAACTTTGTTCTCAAGGATATGACCTCATCGGGAATTGAACTCTTAACCTTCTAGCTCGTAGTACGCCTTATAATGAATTATATTATTCTCACTTTCATCTCAACATATTAGATCAGCGTTGTCAGACACAGCCTAAACGGAGCGGAGCGCTCCACTATGCCTGTTCCGAGCTCCGGTGCTTCCACAACATAAGCAAGTTCAAGCTCCGACTCTAGTTCCACAACTGTTTTTGGAGCTTACAACTCTGACACTACTGTATTAGATGTAAACTCTGCTCTTTGCTCTTCAATATGCACATTAATGGTATTTCTCTACTTTCAAAATCGTCAGAAAGCAATATTTATGAAACTAGTGGCTAAAGTGAAACTTTAAATCGCGAGTGATGTGAAGTTACTTTAGCCTCTACTCATATACGCGAGTTTTTACACCACCTTCATATAATCTAAATATGTAAATAAAAGTAATAATTAAAGTATTAGGACTAACAGCTCACAGCTGAATGGCTTCTGTTCTGTAACTGGGATGTTACAGGCTTACTATTTGGAGCGAGGGGTTGTTTACCAAAATTTACATGTGATATCCTTAAATCCTTTCAAATTCGCTTTTATGAGGTTCAGAAGATTGTAATGGAAATTCTGAAGGCCTCTCTTCAAATTCTACACTATCATCTATATGTTAAGACGTAAATTTTTGTTTTAATGTACAAATCGAATCATTATTTTGCTAGTTTCATATCCCTTTATCTTTTATGTTTGTTAATTCCGAATCCCAGTGGTCAACCTCACTTGAGGACGGATGATTTGAAATAAATCTTAGTAGTGTAACTATGGATCGCCAAATGTTTTCTCTTGTATTTCTAAGACTACAAATAAATAACAGAGACATTTTAATTAAAACCAGACAGTTCTTGTAAGTAAGAATATATGTGCATATATTCAAGCTGATGATTTACCTGAAGTAATAAAAACAAAGCATGAACACGTTAAACATTTTGTCACATGAATCTTTTCCAAGTCCATCTGATAACGAAATCACAGATCTGCACCATCTGTTTTTAACATGGCCTTTGTATAAATATATAAATCAGTCAAATACAGAAGCATCAAAAGAAATCTTTAATTTATTAACATATCATCGTTTTTGGAATTGCCTATATAAAAAGAAGACATTCCAGGTGTTTTCTTTCAGGAAATGCTGAGCTACACATAACCTCTTAAAATGTAAAAACAAATAGGGATATCTTATGCGAAGTTTTACCGCTAGATGGCAGGAGCGTTCCATGCGGCGCAACATGTTGTAGGACTATGTTATGTCATATGCTACAGTTGATTATGTTTTCCCGCTTGTTGTTTTCTGTGCGTGTCAAAATTATACTTACAATTATTTTGTATAACCTAGTATAATTTAATATAATTGAATACTTTCTTACCTCATAATTTAATTTAATTTACAATAAATAATAACATAACCTGTATAATATTGAGCGATTCCCTGAGATGAGTGGGGAAACCTGTAGTATGCAGAATATAGATACGAGTAAATTGAATGTTCATGAACCTAAACGAGAACTTTGAGAACGAGATGCACGAATAAAAAAATAGAAACTATGTCGAAGGTGAATATTGCCCTCTATCATTAGTATTTAAGAACCGTAGCTAAAAACAGAATATGCAGCTACCAGTGTGTTTTTTTATAGGAAAGGGACTATCGAGATTGAATTCCTTGTATTTTTTCTGTAGTTGCAGAAAGATCAAATGCAATTTTTAATAGGATGATATAACATGATCGCAGTAGTATCACGATTAGTCGTGCGTTTTGTAGGTTAAGGACATGCAGTTTTGAATACTATGTGGGATGATTTTGAAAATTTGAAGTTAAAACATGGTTTTAATAATTAGGGTACAGTACAATAAAAACATTATTCACGAAATGGATTTCACTACAGAACGTTCTGGATAATAAACATCCAGTTTATCGAGAGTTTACTGCAGGTGTAAACTTCGGAGACTCCTACAACTCCTGCATATAATCTAAGCTAACATAGCTCACTGTCGAGGTTGCATATGTTTTTATTAATTTTTCTTTTTCCTCTTCAAAAATGAAACTGTAGTCAACAATATCTTACTTGAAGTAGTTACTTTTATTTAATAGCTAGCACTTTCGAGGCGCAATTTAATTACTTATATTTTTTAAGGTTTAAAGCATATATTCAGAATATTTTGAGACCTGATTGAAGACAAAATGCTTTCCCTGGTTTCTACATATAGGAACATAACAAAAATTTGCCATTTTTAGTTGTTTTTAAGAGTATTTAATATACTAATACACTACGTATATCCTCAATGTTTATATACCGAAAAACAAATGCACACGCAAAGCGCATCCCTCAAAGTACACGTGCGGTATCTGTTGGTGCTAGTTCAGGATATCCCTATTAGGATGGATCTGTCAACATAATAAGCATAATTGTACATTCCATTGCTGGCAGTACTAGTACTACCACTGCCATTGTTAGATTTCCGACTCGTATCACATAATAAATGCTTATAATTTCACAGCTTTAAATATCTTCAACACTATACTTATTGCAACAGAGATATGAAATACTTTATTTCCCTGCCAGAAAGGCCTCCTTTAGACACTATAATCAATAATAAAAAGACCTACTTTATTATGAAGGTGTTGTAAAAAGGTTTTTGTGGCTCTTATGTCTTCTTATTACAGCTATCTTCGAGCTCCTCGAGCTTTGGGGCCAACATGGAACCAGAAGTCATGTGAACCAAACAGAGAGCTATGTTGTCAGCAAGCAGCATAACAATAAACAAAAGACTCTAAACTATTATGAGAGAAACCTTTTGGGAATGGATAGAGGTCCTAAAAGCAAGCAAAAAATTTCATGTAAATATATAGTCAATTTCGCTTTGTTCTTCAATTACAGGTACTTTCCATTTCATGTAGTTTTATTCTTACATTAGTGGGCCATGTTTATTAAATCAGAAGGTATTGAAGAAAAACGAAGATGACCTACTTTTATTGCCATCTGGCAACTAAAAAAACATGGAATAGTGGAAGCTTTGAGATGCATAATGGGACACTGCACATTTTTCTCTTACTGCTAGAATGATTCTGTATCAGTGTTTTCCTAATAAATGGATAGGTCATGAGGGACCAACAACCTGGCCTGCTCGTTCCCCTGACTTCAATCAGTTGGATTTTTACTAATGGGGACATTTAAAACAATATTGTGTATTCAAGACCTATTGAGAACTAGAACTCTGTAAGGGCTTGGGTTGAAATTCATTTATGCTTGTCGGGTTTGGGCCTTAAAGAAATGCAGTAAATCTCCCCCCCCCCCCCCGCGAATTATATACTGATTAAACAAATAATACGAAGATTTGAATGCATGCATGATTAGATGTCCACCCAACACCCATCCAGAACAGTAGACTACCGCTATTGTACGTTATTGTTCAGTTCGAGTTTGTTTTGTAACGGCTTTACCTTGTCTCTACTTTGTCATAGACACAGAGTATTGATTATTTGTTTCACCTGGGAAACTGGGAGATTACAGCTTGTCCAAGTCAAGTCTGCGAATGGGGATATCGGGATGGAATGTAGAGGCAAAACACAGTTGCCACATAGTCACTTGACGCTCAGATTTCAACATGTGCACATCGTTTAAAATACACTACGGAGCGCACGCATTTTTTGTCCTTGTCTTCAGATAAAGGCAACAGTTACGCTGTCTCCCACCTCCCTCCTCATGCAACTTTCTCTCCTACGCCCACGCTTGCCAATCAGAACGCCAAACCTCACTGTCAAGCAGAAGTATAAGTACAGTCTATTTCAAAGCGTCTTAAATTGTTACCGCTCTACGAACTGAAGCGCAGTAAGAAAACTTTGCTGTCATATGAGACTGTACTGGTCTCCTCTCGTTACCGCCTCCTTTCACTACAGAAATACCTCCAACTTCCCCTCTCTGCTCGCAGACTTAACTTGGTCGAGCTGTACTCTTTCTCATCCTCCTACTGGAGTGATATCTCTTCCCGATCCCTGTGGCCTCCGCTTTATCTGCTAGTCTTTGAGTTTCGGATTGGGCTTGGATGATAATTATAAGCTAATCTTGGGTTTCGGGTTGAGTTCAGTTCAGTTCAGATTGAGCCAGATCTAAGAATTTCAGCCCAAGCAGATCTCTATTGAGAACATTGAAATTATTTTCCAGGGTGTTGAAGAAAGATGTCAGCAGATACAACAAACATCTGAAATATGAGAGGAAGTAAGAGAGTCCATGCAGCGACTCTTAGAAGCCTGTATTAGAACTCATGGTGTTCATTTTGAGTACTATCTGTAGAATTATGCATGGACTTTGTAAAGAAAGACGTAAAATAAAGTCGTAATAAGCAAACATGAACTAGAAAATACCTGTAATTAAAACTGACTATATTTACATGAGCTTTATTTTTATTTTCATGTCTTTCATCTATTCTCTAAAGGTTTCCCACATATTAGTTAATCTGTGTACACAGAACTCTGCAGAGACATCAGCAGTAACAATCTAATACGGATTTACATAAAGCATGAAACAAAGTATGGTTAACCAGTAGTTTTTCCTGATCAGAGCTCTTGAACATGCTGCTTTTTCATTCCCTTCCAAATTAAGCCATGCTAAGGATAATTCCGCCCATTAAAATCCATTTCTTTAGGCAGTTTGAACCCAGGACTTCAAGATTAATGACAAGCATCGTAACCTTGCACCACATAGAACATGAGAAGTAAGGAAAAAGCACCTGTAAGATATAACTTTATGTACAGCAAATAAAATAAGCTAAATAGTATAGTACATTCTATTTATTGTGTAATTTAAGAGGAAGAAACCAAGTGCTGTATATTAAATAACACAAAATCTCATCAAATTCAGGTATAAAATTAATACTTCCAAGATTGAACAACAATGTTCCATTTCGTCAGTTTATGCCGACACTTTTTAGAACCTTGTATATTCGAACATGGGCACAACTTAAACATACGAAATATAAACAATTACAGGTTTAACTCAACGAAGTTGTCACAGATTTATATATCCACTGATTAGAGACAACAAAGTTACTCCGTTTTGATTTAGTGTGCTACTGAAGGCAAGTCGTCATGTTTCAAAATATAAATCATCACTTTCAACTACGTAACATTTTTGTATATTTTTACTTGCATCTATGCAAGACAAAGTTTTAACATTTTGGTTGCTTCCAACACTAAAATTATATTAAAATACATTTGAAGAGCAAAACATTTGTCTTAGAAACAGCAAATTTTAAAAGAAAAGATTCTTCCTGTACAACCTCGCATCAGTTTTCTCTTGCATACAATTTCACAGTGAAAAGCGTCCAAGATACTTCAAATGTTGAATCAAGAAATGAATTTTATTGTCATTATATTAGTTGAATTTGATTTTCTTTATCACGTCAAGAATCAGTTACTTTCGTTTCTATCCTCAGGCTGTTTATTCGATTGCAACACTAAGAGCCACACTGGCTTTGTAAGTACAAATAGTGAAAAAAAATTTGCTCATTTCCGAGAAGGACAGTATAGCTAAACAACAGAAATTTTTGGAAAAGTGCTGCTGTTTCATATATGTCACTTTTACTCAAAATTGCAACATCTTTCAAATTCTGCTTTATTGGTTTCCTACTTTACAACAGAGTTGATGGCTTTCAAGTGCACAACCAGCGGAGAAAAAGAAACTACAATACAGTACTTTTTAGACAAGTATCATCTAAATTGCATCACTGTCATTTTTGGTTCGAGTTGTAAATATATATTATAAAGCACTCTGTTACTACCTTAAGGAACCATTTATATGATATTTGTGATCTTTGGCGAAATTTGACAAAAAAAATTTATTATGCATTTCATAATTTGTATTAATTAAAATCAAACTTCATAAATTACTCGCATTTTATGTCCCATATTTTTAAATTAATTACAAAATTGTGAGTTAATCCATGTCTTAATGGCAAACCCACTTTGGGGCAGACTGAATGAATGAATGAATGAATGAATGAATGAATGAATGAATGAATGAATAAATAATAATAATACTTACTTACTTACTGGCTTTTAAGGAACCCGGAGGTTCATTGCCACCCTCACATAAGCCCACCATTGGTCCCTATCCTGAGCAAGATTAATCCAGTCTCTATCATCATATCCCACCTCCCTCAAATCCAGTTTAATATTATCTTCCCATCTACGTCTCGGCCTCCCCAAAAGTCTTTTCCCCTCTCCCCTCAAATAATAATAATAATAATAATAATAATAATAATAATAACAATAATAAATTCCAAAGCATTTCTATTATCTGTTTTAAAGCATTGACGATCATCATGTCACAATATTATTACTTCAATAATGTAGAACCTTTGTTTTTAATTGCAACTTCTGTAACATAACTATGACCACAAGTTTGCTTTGGACTCTATTGTTATATTCAAACACCTAATTTAATATTTTTCAAGTAAATTTAGTTGTTGAAAAGTAAATTTCTCCTTGTCTGAAATCCCTAGGTTTAGCCATATTCCTTGGGCAATAAAGAGGTAATAATAATATCTGTGTCTGGTTATGTGAAAACACTTCTCAAATCTGATTTTTAAAAACTTAACTTTAGAAACTTCAAAACCTAACTATATTATTTTGGAAACTACAAATTTCAGCAATATTAAACAACTATCAAATTTTAATGGAAATACTTCAACAAATTAAAGGTGATAAAAAGAATATTATTATTATTTTTTTCTAATGTCCTGAATTTGACTGTTCGTCATTCACCCATATGAAGCCACTTGTATAAACCAATTTACCGATGTAGTTATTGCCCAGGGGCGCCAATGAAGGCTGGTTGATGCTATACCTGCGATAAGATTAGATGAAAATTTGTTGGGATGCCACAGTGGAACCGGAGCTCCAGGAGAAAATCCCTGTGTTACCTGGACTACAGACTTGCCCAACACAAATCATAAATCAGGGATACACTGGAAATAGAAGCAGGGTCCACAGGATTATGAGTCACGCGCCCTAGCAACTTAATTACCACGAGAGAGGCATTAAGAATACAGTTGAACCTCTTTTTTACACTTTTCAAGCAACTGGAAAAATGGTATAATTGGGGGAAATAATAGGAAATGGTTTACATATACTGCACCAAGAAAATTAAGGAAAGTTCCTTGTTATCACATGCAAAATGATAAAAATAGCATATCTTCAAGTAGTCAATTTTTTTTTTTGACGGTGAAGATTGGTATCTATTAGCAGTAAGTGGCTAAAATTTTAATTCAATGTGTGCTATAGTAAGTGAATAGAGTGCACCTAATGACAGGCATGTAGTGAATTTATAAAAAAATTATGTTTAAATTAAAAAATTATTTTAAGATAAAAGATTTACTCTAGAGTAACCATTCTTTTTGTATTTTAAAGCCTGACGTGTATACACACATCACTAAAAAAATGAAAGAGCTCTGATAAAAAATATTATATTTAAGACCACTTGAAGAAAGGATATTTTTACCATTATTTTGCATACAATAAACAGGAACTTCCCTTAAGGATACAATGTTCAGTGCATAGAATGATTTTTAATCAATGGTTGGAACTTTTATAAAACAAAGGACTATTAAGTATTAACTTTACTTACTTACAAATGACTTTTAAGGAACCCGAAGGTTCAGTGCCGCCCTAACATAAGCCCACCATCGGTCCCTATCCTGTGCAAGATTAATCCAGTCTCTATCATCATACCCCACCTCCCTCAAATCCATTTTAAAATTATCCTCCCATCTACGTCTCGGCCTCCCTAAAGGTCTTTTTCCCTCCGGTCTCCCAACTAACACTCTATATGCATTTCTGGATTCGCCCATACGTGCTACATGCCCTGCCCATCTCAAACGTCTGGATTTTTAAGTTCCTAATTATGTCAGGTGAAGAATACAATGCGTGCAGTTCTGTGTTGTGTAACTTTCTCCATTCTCCTGTAACTTCATCCCTCTTAGCCCCAAATATTTTCCTAAGCATCTTATTCTCAAACACTCTTAACCTATGTTCCTCTCTCAGAGTGAGAGTCCAAGTTTCACAACCATACAGAACAACCGGTAATATAACTGTTTTATAAATTCTAACTTTCAGATTTTTGGACAGCAGACTGGATGATAACAGCTTCTCAACCGAATAAAAACACGCATTTCCCATATTTATTCTGCGTTTAATTTTCTCCCGAGTATCATTTATATTTGTTACTGTTGCTCCAAGATATTTGAATTTTTCCATCCCTTCGAAGGATAAATCTCCAATTTTTATTTTTCCATTTCGTACAATATTCTGGTCACGAGACATAATCATATACTTTGTCTTTTCGGGATTTACCTCCAAACCTATCGCTTTACTTGCTTCAAGTAAAATTTCCGTGTTTTCCCTAACCGTTTGTGTATTTTCTCCTAACATATTCACGTCATCTGCATAGACAAGAAGCTGATGTAACCCGTTCAATTCCAAACCCTGCCTGTTATCCTGAACTTTCCTAATGGCATATTCTAGAGCGAATTTAAAAAGTAAAGGTGATAGTGCATCTCCCTGCTTTAGCCCGCAGTGAATTGGAAAAGGATCAGTATTAAATTTAGAAAAGATAAATTATTATAGTACACATTGTAGCAGGCCTGGGCACTATTAACTCAATTGAGGCACTACAAATTTCCCCTTAACTCCCCATTCCACCTTCCCCAGCTCAGACGAGTACACAGGAAGTAAGTATTGCTGAGTGATGGATTGTAAAGGGTTTTACATTCTTACTGTTTATTGTGCTTTTCAGCAATTCAAATAGAATTTATAAGTAAAAAACAGTTTTATGTCTCTCCTGAACATTATGGAAAAATCACATATATGGTATTATATCGAGGCCATCGATATGTTAAATACCAGTAGTTGTTACATGCCCCTTTTTTATAGCCTTACTGCTGAATGTCTAAGATTTACAGAAGTTGGTTGATGGAGGGGTGCACAATTTTTTCAGGCCCACGGGCATAGCACTACCTACATATGGGCTATTCCATCTCAAATCGACCGAAATATAGAGAAAATTGACCTTGCAATTTTTAAATACAATGAAACTTTTTCTGTCCGTTGACAACTGTGATACAATGCTTTGTGCAAAGTTTGAGGCATCAGAACTTCATAGTGTTTAAATTTAAAATATTTAAATTTATCGTATTTTCATAAAATTAGCAAATTTAAATTGCTGTGGCTCCGAAACCCTTTCACCCAGTGATCAAAATCATGGTTTATTTTGATGCTGAGAAATTAAAGTTTATATTGACATGTAAACAGTTTTTCTTACTTTTTATGGAAATGGAGAAATTTAGATTTTTCTTCATTAAGACGCCTTTGCCCACGAAAAAATATTTTTAAAATATATGGTTAGATTCCGCATTGAAAGTATAAATAAACACATATTGTTTACTGGTGCACCGTTGATAAGAAAGTATTGAAAATATCAAATAAAGAAAATAAATAGTACGCGCGTGTGAACTAACCAGCTGACTATGAGGCGGGAGCTAGCCTAGGCAAGCAAGGCCAGAAGACATAAACACGTGATGTTTCGTCTAGTAGCGCATAGCTGGACTAGCTTTATCACAAGTTTTCATAAACACAGGAGTAAAATGACGCCCAACGCTCGCTTATCTTCATCTCTCGGCCAGTTTGTGCGGTACTGCGCCGTTCAAGTCTAGGGGTGCTATTCATAGACATTTCGCAGCACGCGCTATGAGTGTACTAAGCTAGCCCTGGCTATCCACTGGTTACTAGTACAGAATTCAAATCATATCCTATTGCTAACACTGGTTTATGATTACGAAAAACGCTGATCATTCATCGGAAGCCCGCACTAAAAATGTCTATGAATACGGCCCTAGGCATGTGAATATGATTTATTTAATATCCTCGAAACTTATTGCCGAGCCACTAAGCAAACAATGCCGAATCCCTCTTAATAATGCAAGGTTTTTTCTCAATATTTTTTACGTTTTTACAAATGGGCAAAAAGCCTGAAAGTAAGTAAACTCAGATTATCTGTCTCTCTGTATACAATAAAAATATGGATTACTTCTTAACATAATCTACCAAATGTCAGCTTCAAAATGAGCTCCCGTTCAATGTTCTGCAGTAAATGGTTCCAGAATTCTGAGTGCTGAAAGAGGCTTATTTTTATAAAATACGCTAAATTTGTCGCTCAGGAGTACGAAAACCATTTGACTTTCGATAGTTTATTTTTGAAAATGCACTCTCCTCAGCACCTTCTATAAGTAGGGAAAAAATTAGAGTTTAAAAAAAAAGCGAGGTTTTTTACTGATCGATTTCATATGGAATAGCCCATACAGGTCTGAATGCGGGAATACAAAAGCAGGGTTCAACTGTATGAAGCAAATGTCTTTGGCTCAAGTATACAAATTTCAGCAACACTTTCTAAAATAATAATAATTGTGAGTGAGAGAGATGGGGGAGGGAAGAGACGTAGGAAAGGGAAAGAGAAAGACTCTTAGTAAAATTGGAATTTTATACTGCCAGGAAATTCTAAAATTAGAATTTTATACTGCCAGGAAATTCTCAATCATTTTTATTTTTAGATGCCAGAAGGCACTCAATTTTCCAGATAAACAGCCACACTTTTCTGTTGATTTAATTTTAAAATCTCCCAAAAATTACCCTTTTTTGAGTAGTGTCGTTCTCGCAAATGAGCTTTTTGTACATACATATACAACTCTTTGATGATCACACAACAAAGTTTAGTTCAATTTTTATGTTAAACCATTTAAAATGGCGAAATAAATGAAAGAGGTAATGGGAAGAGCACATAGAAATCACACCAACACATCATCTCAAGATAAGAGGCTTTACCTTGGTGGCATAGGTTCCTTGCTGGTCGCAGCTTCTCTGGATTGCCTGTAGGAGTTGTCGTCACTATCTGAGCGTTGAGAAGGGCCTCCAGGAGTGCTTTGACTAGGTCCAGTGCTGGTTACATCACTGCTCTCTTGCAGTGCCGACGGGTGATGGGTCTTGGAATGATTGTGATGACTTTCGGCAGTTGCCCCGACAGCTGGCTGCTGAGAAGGTTGCTGAGCAGTCTGTTGTTGCTGTTGCTGCTGCTGTGGTGCCTTACTCACAGCACTACTACTGCTTGAGCTCTTGGCAACAGCCACGCTGGCGCCACCCACAGCACCACTCACAACATTCCCTGTCCCTCCGAGATGGTGATATGAATGTGAGGTACTGGACTGTCTCGACAGACCAGCAGTGCTGTCTGTTAGACTGCCCCGTTCACCACCAGGCTGGTTCCTTTTATTTCTGCCAATAAACACACTGCATTACTCTCATTCCTGTCTCATGCATAGCGGGTTCTTGGTTAGACGCTTCACACAATTATTTCAATACTGTCATCAAAAATGTGCAGCCATGTCCTCTTAACTCCCAGTATCAATTAACATGTAATGCAGCAGATGCGTATTTCTCCAAGCACTTCATTGGATGGTAATTTCATTGCATGCTTTAGAGTGGAGTTGATGCGGTTTCTTTATACATTATATTCACAATCATTCGAGATTATCATGCAGCTTAAGATACAGCCTTTACTCCAAGGCAGGACTTTATCAGAGCAGTCAGAAATCAATTACACACTGACCACCCAAAGGCAAGGTTGTTTAAAGTGTAATAAACATAATTAGGTTAAGCAATCATTAGCTACAGTCCACTGCAATTCGGAAGGCGGGTTGTCTGCTAGCGTTTGCGTCAAGAGAGACAGATAGAGAGAGCAAGGCAGCGTACAACATTGCCACATCGTACTTCACGCACGTGCAATACAAATAGCGCAGGAGAGAATTTAAATTATCAAAAGACAATAATGACCTTAGCCGTTGATTACTGTAAGCATGACACCAAACAAACCCTCTTTCCTTCACTAACAATATTCTTTGCAAGTTTCTCAATCCCACACCACATGCTTCTGCAGTCGTTTCTTGCACGTTGGCAACATTGCTGCCAGCATCAAGATGGTCGGCAGCGTTCTGCTCGTTAACGTTTTTATAATAATTATACACCTTAAACACTATTTTCCGCGTCTGCTTGTGTAATACTTGTGTTTTTACAGTCTCTTCTTCCATTTATTTACCTTACATACACATAGTAAATGTTAGTTTTACTTATTCAATGTATTGAAACACTCGCACGTGAACAAACGAACTCAGGAAGTGCTTGCTATAGACTGATTCTGATTGGTTCTAGTGTACAAGTTTGTGACGTCACATACCAGAAATGCTACGGCGCATATAGAAGCTAACCGCCTTCCGAAATGACGTCTAGTCTAGGTATAAACACTTACTCAGAGTGGCCAACCAAATAAGTTTCCAGTTTTAGGAGGCCTTTGTCCTTCACGGGACACATTGGCTAGTTCGTTCATTCATTCAAACATATGGGTAGTAGTAGGTTATTTAGCATCTGAATGAGATGAAGGTGATAATGCCGGTGAAATGAATCTGGGGTCCAACACCGAAAGTTATCCAGCATTTGCTCATATTGGGTTGAGGGAAAACCCCAGAAAAACCTCAACCAGGTAACTTGCCCCGACCGGGAATCGAACCCGGGCCACCTGGTTTCACGGCCAGATGCGCTGACCGTTACTCCACAGGTGTGCGCAACATATGGGCTTTTTTTTTTCTTTATTGTTTGAAGTTATTTCAGGATTGAGAGTGAGGACCGTTTTTGCAAAACTTGCTAACTGCAAAATTTGCAAAATTGAGATTTTGATGGATTCATTAACATGATGTTCAAAGCGTCTTAGTAAAATTGGGTTATTTCTCTTCATTGTAGTGTGTCAAAGTGTGATCGTTTTTTCAAAACTTGCTTTCTCCTACAAGTGAGACATACAGCAAAACTTGCTTACTATAGTGTTTTGTCTCTCCTGTAAAATTTAGTTTTTTCAGTTAGCAAGTTTTGCAAAAATGGTCCTCAATTACTGTTCAAGACACTAAAAGCACATGGTTCTTAGAAAGCTAGGAAGCTACTGGGTGAGAGAAAATATTCTTATTCTAATGGATACAGATATAGTACTATCTGATAATAATTTTATTAATACAGTAAATCTTCTTTTATATGCTTTTTTTTTTTTTTAAAGTCCTGACAAAATTCCTATATTTTCCATGTTCAATTATTTTGGTTCTTCACACTTGTACGATTGTATTTTAAACCTCAGGAAATACTAAACATCATTTAAAAATTGTAAATCAATTTTGCTCGAAATTAGGTTCACCGTAAAAATATAAGAAAACGAAAACACAGTACATGTTCATCTTAAAATGCGACCCACATGGAAATTCGAAGCTACACATGCTATCCTCCAGCAATCTTGTGTCATTAAATTATGCTGTAACTGTTTTAGAAACAGTGACACATTTTGTAACACACTGTGATGTAACTGAACAAACTTTGGAACAGTTATCACAATCTGAGGGCATGGTTCATTCCTCAGGAGCAAGCAGTTAAATAACTTACTTTTTTTGTAAAAGTAATCACACGTTATTTAATGAAGATGACACTGGAAGAACGAGATAAGTCAATGTCGTAAAATTTTCTGGATTAAGTTTGAAATTTAATATATCATTTATCTTTGACTCTAAGCAGCTAAGATTTCCTAGAAATAAACTTACATTCTTCAAGAATAGGTGTTACAAATTGGAGCACTGTATTATGACTCAAAGATTGTTTAACTGTGAAGTTCTAAGTTTCTCTTGCGAAAATTTTACTAAGTTGACTTAACTTGTCTTCCCCATACAGTCTTCTGCAAAGGTTTCGCTGTTTTGATAATTTTAGTCGATTCCTAACAAAACTGATGTGCCGATTTTAAAACTGGATCTTCATTTTGGTCTATCATACACAGATTCTACAGAATTCAATATTTTGTCGATACTATGAATTCTGTATTAGCTGTTTTAAGTAACACACTATTGCCTAGAATCATTTAATCCCTCTAAATCTGTTATTTCTTGTAGGGGACTTGCATTTCACCTGACAGCATTCCTGAACTGTTTCTGAACTCTTATGTTGGTACTGCTGACACTAATCACGTGATATGTTGAGAGAATCACGTGTGCTTGTTGCATACCTGCCTGCATCTGAACTTTGCCAAGACGGAAAATGTGCGTTATTTCGTTCAACAGCAGCATGTATCAAGCAGCTAGTTGTTCTAGGTGGCCGTGAATAAACTGAAAATTGTTTTGTTTGGCGATGGTGGACATTTCAAGCTGAAAATGGCAGCAAGCACAATTAGCTTTATTGAGGATTATTGCAAATATAATTGCCTATGGAGTATTCAACCACAATTTTGAGAATCAAGTAGGCCTAAGTATTGGACTGTCTATCCATAATGGCTGCTAACATCATAATAAGTGTTGTGGTGAATTGAAGATTCCTATTTTATATCGGTTGACTGCCAAACAATAACATCCTCTTGTTATCTTACTAATCTATGTCAACTTTCCTTGGAAGTTCTGGTAGAGTACTGAAATTATTGAGTACTGCATTTACTAGTGTACCAGTATGATACCATGCATGTAATAGCCACACCAAAATTACAAATACGGTATTTGTCGAATACAGGAGAGAGAGCCATTAATCCTTCCCATTGAAGGCTTTAAGGAACCAACCTGGACAAATACCCAACGTCCCATCCCTACCTTCCCATGGTGCAGCTGTTAGTAAGCATAATTTTACAAGCTGAACTAAACAGAGGGGCTACTCATTAATTAGCACTGGTCAGCTTGATGAGTTAATGACCGAATTTGGTATAATTTTCCTCTATTCAATAGCTAATTCTCTTTTTACCCTTTCCTATCCAGTCCTCTGACTGAACTCTTACTTTCTTCGACCCCGACAGTATTAGAGCATTCGAGGCCTAGAGGTTCATTTCCCTTTCCTTCCTACTTTTCTGTTCCTAGTGCTGACCTGCTATGGCACTAAAATCGTCTCCCAGTGGCTTAAGGAGGGAAAGCTGGTGATAACAAGATCTCCCAGCTAGGTCCAGTGGACCCGTCGACCAACAGCAGGTGTGGTCCTCCAGATATTCTGGGGGTTGTATGTGAATGAAGTAGCCACCAAAACGTTAAAATATGGTGTTCACTTAAATCAGCTACAACTTGCCAATATTGGAGTGCAAGAGGTCAAATGACTTTGTCAAATGCCTGGCATTAGAAAACAACAACAATTATAAATGCATTTTTCAGAGGGGGGGCAGGAGGAGAATATTTTTCAACTCAATTTACCAATTATCATGCAGTGTATATGAAAATCATGAAACAAATTAAGTTTAAAACTAATTAGTGCAAGTTCGTGTTTATATTGTTTATGATCTAAGTTTCAGTTTTCTTAGTTTGTGTGTGTTCACTTAAAAGCAGCCATTTTCAACTGGTGTTCCATGAATGATCTGCTGGTGTGCTGCGGGAAAATGAAAATAAAGACTACCATAGCAAAATTGAAAAAATAAATGTGAAAATAGTAAAAAAAAAAAAAAAAAAAAAAAAAGTGAGCCCACAAGATTCAACTTTCAGTAAACATAGTATAGGTGTGTGATCAGCAGGAAATGACTGACATGTAGTCAGGGTTGCCAGATCAGTGAAGTTAGAACATCGTACCAACCTTGAATTGAACTGAATTTGAATTTAAGGGAGGGAGCACTATGATCCATCACTGCGATCTTATTAGATCTAATGCACAGACTCTCAAGTTAAGTGCATTCCCAAACTCACATTGGCTGTACCCAGGTTCCTAGCAGGCAACCCACTTGTCCCTAGATCAGCCCCCTTCATGTGTCGCCTGCCAGCATTTATTAAATCCTATGGAATGATAACGAAATGGAAAATTGTTAATGAAATAATGTAGATGCCTAATATGGGGTAATGGAAGAACTCCGAGAAAAACCCCTACTGCGACCTCTTCCACCACAAATATCACTATGGACCAACCTTAAAAAAATATCGTACTTTACTTGTTAATATGAAAAAAAAATATATCTTCCACTGGTTTAAATTATATGAGTGTGTTGCAGGATTTTAAATTACAACTTTAGTGTCCCACATTATTAAGGGTACCAGATAGTGACAAGTGGTCAAAACTATTATTTTTTTTATTTTGTGTTTAAAAAAGTACAAAACTTGCTCTTTAAAACAATATATATTGTGAGGGTATTTCTGCAGATAAGCCTATTAAATGGCCTCTTTAAATTTGGCGGTGCATGTGATTCATACGTCCTTATATTTTTTAAATGCAGTTTTCCATAAGTTGACATATTTCAAACATAAGTGCATTTTTCTCTTATACTACCGAATCAATTTACATGACATTTTTATAGTGTTTTCTGAAACTTGTATTCTACAAAGTAGACCTACGGGTTTAAGAATATTACACACATGACACCTGAAAAAATATACATATGCATGAAAAAATTGCAAAAAATGTTATACAAAGTTCAATATTTTTTCTGTGTCATTAGGGGTGAAATATTTAACTAAATTTTGCTTCAGAATTTACATTATAGATTATTTGACAACTTAAAAAAATACAAGGTATATGAGTGAAGATTGTAGTAAGTAACGTGCACCTGAAAAATGAGGTACACTTACCAAAGTGGGAAAACAGATTGCCACTTAGGATCTTTCTTTTCCAATTGGATACGAAACTAATTAGCTGTATTTTATAGCACTGAATTCAGAATGATTGATTGTATAACCAACCATGGAAGTTTTTATTCCACTTTAAACACTAAAAGCCTAGAAATATTGAACTAAATTTTTGTGCTGAAATTCTTTAATCGCACAAGCATCACTACCCACTCCCCTTAAGAAAGGTTAAAAAATACTGACTTAAAGTATAACTACAGTAACTTTCTGATTGGAAGCCAAGCAATTTCTTCAAGCATGCCGTTTAATTGAGAAGTAAGTTTGGCAGCCCTGAGAACTTACATATATACTGCAATCATTCGGTAGAAATAGTAAGTTAGTTTGCGGACAACATTTCCATGCCCCAATTCATGCAAATATGCACATTGTGGCAATTCTGTTGAAGTAGAAGTGTTACAATTTAAATCTTTAAAACAGTGTTTCTCAACCTCTTCTACACAAAGACCCTTTTGCTAACCTTAAGGTGACTCTCACCCTAGATCATATATGTAACAGATATGTCGGGCTTATAGGCTTTGAGGTTAACAACTTTTGTCAGGTTTACTACCTGCCATCTAGTTGTTACATAAGGAGTCACGTCATAATTCTCATTTGAATTGCATTAGCGACTGTGCTGCCATCTCGTGTTCGTTTACAGCGGACGGGTGGCGATCCTGGCAGTTGTTCTCTTCAAAGTGCTGCCAATTTTATCGTAGCGAAGAGTTATGTTACATATATGATCTAGGCTCTCACCCCACCTATTACTTTCCCATGTTGGCAGCACTGTGAGCCATGCAGCATGCATCGTCATACTTTTGTTTGGTTGATGACGCGCAAGTGTAGTAAAGCACGGCCAAATGACATCAAGTCGCAAATGCTTCTCTCACAGCACGAACAATGACTGTTCACCATTTTATTTTATTAAGAGCACAGGTTGATGATATATCTAACATTAAAAATAAAAATTTCAATATTCCCAATTTTCCCTAAAATGTTCCTTATAAATAATACAGTAGAACCTCTATTATCCGTGGTAATGAAGGGGATGGGCTGAACGGATGATAGAAAAAATCGGATAATCCGTACCATGAAAGATTTTGTAATTTCCTCCGTGGTCTTGTATTTAACTCGCTGGATAGTGGATCAGAAGTTCACTAATTTAAGTCTCGTTGTCAACGATGGATTTTTAAGGAGCAAGGAAGCCCTTTGTAATGATTGTCTCAGGAAAGATAGGAATAAAGGAAGTTTCATGTTGTAGATTTACATATATTTTTACACTTTATCCTTGTTTTCTTTTTATTAAATCGCGCAGTTGTAACTCCAATCTCGTATTCTGATTTGAGATGAGCTACAGTTTCTCTTTCTCAAACCATTCAATTATTTTCATTTTTTTTTTTCGATACTTAGCATAACACATTTTCTGTTAAACACCCGTGGAAGACTTTTTATATACAAGTTACATTATAGAACGGCAATTCGAACAATAGACAATGCTGTGTAATGATGTACAAAACAGTACTTCATATAAGTTATTTATTTATTTCTGAAGAAAAAAAAAGCGAGAAATAGACAGTCAGATAATCCGCCAATCGGTTAATAGGGTGACGGATAACCGGGGTTCTACTGTAATAATGAAACTACATTTTAAAATCCCCGGTGACCCCCTGACACACTGTCCATGAAAGATGGGACCAATACACAAGTAAATACGGTACAGTTCAATGGAGTTCGAAATTTTTGAGTTTTTTAATCATGTCACTCATCCAACGTTTTGTAGATATTTACAGTACTGTAAAGTAAAGAAGAAAAAGTAAAGGAAGAATCTAATATCCATATTTTTCTGAGCTGTCACTGAGTTTAGAACAGTACGAAACCCTCACTCTAATCAAAATCATTTCAATGTGAAGAATTAAAAAATATCTTATTTAATTAGATGATTAAGATACTTTCTTTTGGCATATGTACCCACATCAAAGAGCAATTAATGCAATGGACTAGATGTCATTAGCGGAATAAAATTTAATTAATCACTATTACCTGCGAGGGAGATATCTCGAACTTTGTGGCTTGCTGAACGAGCCTTGTGGTGCAAGACCATTCACCGAAAATACGCTGCCAATATCGAAGTATGCAGGACTTGTCGGACCCCACGGCTGAAGCATACTTGGAGGATAAAATGGCTGGTGCTGCTGGAAAGTCTGTAAAAGACAAGTGCAAAACCTGTTACACTAAGAATTCACACATGACGAAAGGTTTATGTTCAAGAAATCCCGAACAGATGGGCTATTCCATATGAAATGGATCAGTAAAAAACCCTCGCATTTTTTTATAATCTAGTTTTTTTCCCTATTTACACAAGGTGCTGAGGAGAGTGCATTTGCAAAAATATACTATCGAAAGTCAAACGGTTTTTGCACTATTGAGCGAGAAATTTAGCGTATTTTATAAAAACAAGGCACTTTCAGCACTCAGAACTCTGAAACCATTTACTGCAGAACATTGAACAAGAGCTCATTTTGAAGCTGATATTTGGTAGGTTATGTTAAGAAGTAATCCTTATTTTTTATTGTATACAGAGAGACGGATAATCTGATTTTACTTACTTTTAGGCTTTTTGCCCATTTGTAAAAATGTAAAAAAATATTGAGAAAAAACTTTGCATTATTAAGAGGGATTCGGCATTGTTTCCTTAGTGTTTCGGCAATAAGTTTCGAGGGTATTAAATAAATTATTTTCACACGCCTGAACTTGAATGGCGCAGTACCGCACGCACTGGCCGAGAGATGAAGATAAGCGAGCATTGGGAGTCATTTTACTCCTGTGTTTATGAAAGCTTGTGATAAAGCTAGCCCAGCTATGTGCTACTAGACTAAACATCACGTGTTTGTCTCCTGGCCTTGCTTATCTCGGCTAGCTCCCGCCTCATAGTCAGCTGGTTACTTCACACGCATACTATTCCTTTTCTTTATTTGATATTTTCAATACTTTCTTATCAACGTCGCATCAGTAAAAAATATGTTTATTTGGACTTTCGATGCGGAATCTAATCATATATTTTAAAAATATTTTTTTCGTGGGCAAAGGCATCTTAATTAAGAAAAATCTAAATTTCTCCATTTCCATAAAAAATAAGAAAAACTGTTTACATGTCAATATAAACTTTTAACTTTTCAGCATCAAAATAAACCATGATTTTGAACATTGGATGAAAGGGTTTCGGAGCCACAACAGTTTAAAGTTGCCAATTTTATCAATCAATCTTCTTAATGTATCCAGCTGTTTGCTGACAACATAAAGTCCACTATAGTCCACTGTAGTTGCCAATTTTATGAAAATACGATATATTTAAATATTTTTTATTAAAACACTATGAAATTCTGATGCCTCAAACTTTGCACAAAGCATTGTAACACAGCTGTCTAACGGAAGAAAAAGTTTCATTGTATTTAAAAATTGCAAGGTCAGTTTTCTCTATATTTCGGTCGATTTGAGATGGAATAGCCCAGATATAAAATGGATGGGTGTTACTATTTCAGATACATTCTACCTGTCATTACTTGCTGCAAAGTCAATCTTGCTGTATGTTCTCTACCCTACTACAATTCCATCTCAAACAGCAGAAATAACTAAAATGCTCTCTCAATTAATATCACTCAATAAAAGAATTGTATTCCAATGGATACCACCCCATTGTGGAATCCTGGGAAACGAGAATGCGGATGCTTTAGCAAAGAAGGGCAGCACTGCTACTTACAGACCTGTTACTAAATCTACGTTTTACTCTGTGAAAAGATTTATTAAATCTACATACTTAGACTTTAACAAACAAAATCTGATAAAACAATCTCAAGGGAAAAAATGGAACTCTCTGCATCAAAATCCACAGTTAATTCCCGATTTACCACGCAAATCGTCTGTAGCTGCATTTAGATTGGCAACAGGCCATGATTGTTTGGCCAAACATCTGCATAGAATTGGAATATATCAGTCCCCTAACTGCCCATTGTGTAACTCAAACCAAGAAATGGATTCGGAACACCTCAAAATCTGTGCTTCAGTGGCTGGCCATGATAATATCTTTGAAAAATATTGGCGTGCAAGAGGTCAAATGACTTTATTGTCAAATGCTTGGCATTAGAAAACAACAACAACAACAATTGCAATAGATGACATTTTGACTGACAGGTTTCCTACCTCAATTGTTGATGAAGAAATTTCGAGTGTGTTCAATAAGCCTTGTTTACTATTGGGCATTTAATTCCTCCATAATTTTGTAGATGCCAATAGGTAATAATTGAAGGGCTGATAGCAAAAACCGAACAAGTCCAATATATTAATTTTTTCAGAAAACGAAAAAAACTATCCCTCACGTTTCTCATACAATAAAATAATCTGACATATTTTATATAGGTATCTCATATATCTTCCAACTATGATAAAAAGTTTCACTGTTCTTTTTTACATGATCTCTTGAAAAAATAAAAACATATTTGGACATAACCACTTTTTGCACAAAATTTTATATGTACACACATTAATTGAGAAAAGTTATAAGAAATCATGTTTCATTCATATTGTCAAGTGTAACAACATACAAATAAATACTTTATAAGTGCTTTATTAAATTAAAAACGTAATGTTGGAATGATTTCCTGAACAAGAAAACAATATTGTTACGTTTATATTTTTCTCTTTCTAAATTTCTGTTCTTCAGTCTTTGAATTCTTTGCACGTCAAGTACCGAAAAATTATTCTTCTAGTAACACAATAAAGTAAGCCCACTAGAGTCGACGCCAATTCGGAAGGCAGTTGTCTGCTAGTGTTTGCGTCGAGAGAGACAGACAGAGAGAGCAAGGCAGCGTACAACATTGCCACATCATACTTCATGAGCACATGCAATACAAATAGCACAGGAGAGAATTTAAATTATCAAAAGACAATAATGACCTTAGCCGTTGATTACTGTAAGCACGACACAAAACAAACCCTCTTCCCTTCACTAACAATATTCCTTGCACGGTTCTCAATCCCATACCACATGCTTCTGCAGTTGTTTCTTGCATGTTGGCAACGCTGCTGCCAGCATCAAGATGGCCGGCAGCATTCTGCTCGTTAACATTTTTAAAATAATTATACACCTTAAACACTATTTTCCGCGTCTGCTTGTGCAATACTTGTCTTTTTACAGTCTCTTCTTCCATTTATTTACCTTACATACACACAGTAAATGTTACTTTTACTTATTCAATGTAGTGAAACACTCAAAAGTGAACAAATGAACTCGGGAAGTGCTTGTTATAGACTGATTCTGATTGGTTCTACTGTACAAGCTTGTGACGTCACATACCAGAAATGCTACAGCGCATATAGAAGCTAACCACCTTCCGAAATGCCGTCTAGTATAAAAAGGGTAAACAGGTCAGTTTGTCATTGACACATATATGTTCTTCTGGCAAATCCCTCAATTACTGAAAAATTTATGACGAAAAAAAATAAATACAATGAATACTCACATATACATGAACCTGATTTCCATAGTTAACACTAGGAGGTATTGAGCTACCATTAGTGTACAGGAACCTATGCTGATTGCCCTGGTAAGCATTGGTGGGGTCATACAGCGCAGCAGGAGGTGTGCGGTAACCATTCTTCATTGCTGCACCCATGGCAGGAACTGGTGGCATGGGCAACCTATTCATTGGTTTTGCTTTGATACGTGCCATTATAGGCTTACCCTGTGGAAAAGCAACAAAGCTATATTAAAAATGGGCCATTCTGAAAAACAGCACTTCATACCACAACATTTATGAAACAAATTTAATTCTGAAAAAACAACAAAAAAATGATTAATAAACATGACGTGAAGGTTCAATGGGCAATGTAATATACAGTAAAACTTTATGGTGGTCTGAAGAAAAAATGCATAAGTGAGAAAAATACATAATTGAAATTACATTTAATAACATTTGAAATAGTATTTGAAGACAACATTTGGAGAACGAGATTAGACAACTTCGTAACATTTTCACAAGAGAAATTAATTTCACAGTTAAACCATTTTTGAGTCTATAATACTTGTTATCCATGGCGCTACAGCCCGTGAAGGGCCTAGACCGACCAGCCAGCTGCTGGCCTCACGCCCACATGCCGAAGCAGAGGTGGACGATCATCCAACCAGAATGGAGGTATCGTGTGGTTAGCATGATGATCCCCCCAGCTGTTATAGCTGGTATTCGCAACAGGATTTCACTACCTATCATAGCTCCCCAAGTGCATCACGATGCTGGGTGGGCACCAGTCCCATACACTGGCCGAAATTTCATGAGAAAATTTCTTCCCCCATGAGGAATCGAACCAGTGCGCATTCCGTAACGCGAGTCCTAGGCGGGGTGCCTTAGACCGCGACACCACGGCGCGGGACAGTCTATAATACAGTACTCAAATTTATGATATATTCTTAAAGAGTGTATGATTATTTGTAGTAAATCTTAGCTGCTTGGAGCCAAAGCTGGCTGATGTATTTTACATTTCAAACTACAGTCTAGAAAATTGCACGGTTCTTCCCATATGATCTTCATTTAATAATGTATTAGTAAAAAAAAGTTATTTTGGATTGCTTGCTTCTAAGGAATAAACTAACGTCGTGCATTACAGGCGCTGTGTTCGGTTCAAGTTTGTCGAGTACAACGAAGTTCGATATTTGCCGATGTTCATTCTGCAGGAGGAGACCTGTTGTGTTTGTTCCACCTTGTTATAAAAATATTCACTACCCTGCACTCATATTTTAACCGCTTAAGAATTTTAGCACATATCTTGCGATTAGTTTTTCATATGAAATAAGACGAAGTTTTTAATGTCTTGGTTGTCTGTCTCATGTTCGAACATTGCAGAATAAACCATGCCCTCAAATTGTAATAACTGTTCCACAATTTGTTCAGCTACATCATAATGTTCTATGAATTGTTTCATTGTTTCTCAAGCAATAACAATGTCATTAAGGACACAAGAATGTTGGAGGCGAAGCATGGGCAACTTCCAATTTCCGAATTACCGAGTGGTCCACATTTTAACAATGGACATGTGCTGTATTTTCGTGTTCTTAAATTTTCACCGCAAACCTAATTTCGAGTAATATTGGTTTAGAACGTACCTCTTGGGGCTTAAAATACAGTGGTGAGTGTAAAAAATGCACAACTGAATTATTTAACAAGGGAAGTATAGGAATTTTGCCAGGACTTTGGAGAAAGAGAAAAAAACCGAGTGAAGTCTGAAAAATGCGTGTGAAACATAAAAGAAATTTTACTGTATATTTAAAAATAGTGAGATAAAACTACAAACAGATTTCACCTTTTAAAAAGAGAAACCTGAGTCAGACTATAAAAGTTTACACATCCAATAACTCAAATTAAATATAATATAGGTTTTTTTTTTTTACCAATGCCACCAGGTTATCTTTTCGACATTTCTGGTCTTCTCTCCTGGCATTGGATTAGTTGTAACCCATTTCTGAGGTTGGGATGAGTGAAAGGCGGAGTTACTTTACCCCAATGATATGATAGGATGATTATGATTATGTGGTGCCAGGAGAGGTCTTAAACCTAAACTTAACCTAAATTTCAGACCATGGACGAACACAGGAATAATCCCCGGGAAACGAACCCGGGACCTCATGAACTATAGCCAGAAGCTCTGACCACTAGACCATGAGGCTGGTCAATATAGATAATGTAACAAATAGTAATCAACAAAGGAGTAAGACAAGATTGCCGGTTATCCCCTATATTATTCAATATTATATTAATAAAATCATACAAGACTGGAAAGCTGTAACAACTTAGAGAATCAAATTATCCACTAATAAAGTACTCTAAAAAATGTTATATGCAGATGACCAAATCATAGTTGCCACATCATAAGATCACCTACAGCGAACATAAATTACAATTAAAATAAGATAATTAACTAATATTCTATGAAAATTTCAAAAGATTAAACTAAAGCTATAGCCAGTGCATAATAAAAATTTAGTAAGAATTGAGATTGAAGCAAATGGTAAAGTAAAAGAGCAAGTAACTCATTTTACATATCTTGAAAACATCACTTCGGAATATGAACCAGATTTGGACATCAAAATTAAGAAAATATAATAAAATAAATGGAATAATTAAAACACACTTCGGAAAACAGTACAAAATATAAAAAGCACATATGTATATAATCCAAACTGATAAAACATTTGCAATGATATTACCTGAAACTCCCTGACTTCCTCCCTTAGGAACCTGTACGCTCGCTGAGCATCTTCATCAGACTCAAATGTCACATACCAAGAATTATTGTGTGCAAATTCACATGATATTAATCTGGGACAACCCTCTCCAGAAAATAAAGCCTGAAACACAAAACATTGAGAAAAAATTTGTCCGTAACTGATATTATAAACAATGAAATTTCCATTTTCTATCTTATATTTAAAATATTTGCACTTATTAGGAATACTAATGCAGGCATTGTGGATATTAGGAGTGAACTCGACAAAGCATCTCAATTTTTTATGCCATTACCGCTTCTAAGCAAGACGTAACAAGAAATGAAATGCAGTACAGAAGGTAACGTATAATTTATTTCCAATCTTTAACAATTATGTATCACTTTTGTAATATCACATAAAACAGTTCTGTGGTTCAGAGAAACTATATTAACAAAATAAAGAAACATTTGTAACATAACCTGCAAGGTCATCCATTCCTCTTTACTCAATGTCAATGCCAACTAATCGATACAAATATATGAAGACTATGGATCACAAATGAATTTCTTTCCTACAATTTATAACGTTAAGATGCCATAAAGTGATGCATCCAACTCGTGGATAATCTTATTATGATATCATGAAAATTGTTGCACACTCTATCATTTGTGCGACAAAAAATTCACTCATGCCATAATCATCAAGATTATCCACTTTTTGCATAAATAACTATTATATTTAGTGATATCAAATGATATGCTGATAAAATTCTGCACATAATTTGTCATTATGATTAGGAAAGGTTAAGGTGTAGCCTGTCCCATGAAGAATAAATAATATACGAAATATGAAAAACTGTATGAATCAAAGCAAGCACATGATTAAAAATATACTATGTGCTTCTATTTTTACATACGAGAATGACAGGAAGCATGAACTTACTTTAACCTCTTCTAAAGGCGTATTGTCTGGTATTTCACGTAAAATTACTATGCACCGTTTATGGTTTGGTCGCACCTTCTGGCCCTCTTCATCCACTTGCACATTTGGTGATTCTTGAACATGAAAAGCAACATTTTACAAAAATAATAATTTGAAAGACAAAATATTAGTGGGGAGAGGAGAATACATTATAGGACTTAAAAGAATACATTAGTTAAGAATTAGATATATTTATCGCATTTCTGTAAAAGCTGGTTCAGATGGATCAAATTTGTGATCATGAAGTGTCTGATATCAAACAACTTCCTTGCTTATGCTCCATGTAGATTTTTTTGTAGATGATATTTGCTAATAGTAAATATAATGTGTATTCAGAATATGTAATTGTTAGTTAAATAAATGAAAGGGTGAGAATGATATAGTCTTAAGCTCCACAGACAAGATTTTACAGGAAAGCATATTGAAGGTTCAGAGTCGAATGCTATTAGATGTGGTATCATAATTTCTTTGGCATACACTTACGACGTTTGTTAAGTAATTTTTTTGGTAAGACATAAAATAAAATGACTAATAACATTTATAAACAGGGTGCTGTAGAATTCATTTCAGTTCCAATGTGATACTGAAGTGCAGGAGTTTTGTATCATCATTGTTACCGCATAAGAAACCATAAGAAGTTACTCAGCAACGACCGAATAAAAATGCTTCTTGAATAGATGAGTATTTTCTGAGGAAGTAATCTTCCATGTTAGTGGTTGAGTGAATATCCATAATGCAATCATAAGGGGACGTTAAAATCCGCATGTCTCATATGAACTGGAACATGCTAGTCCTAAAGTTAGTCTAATGTTTGCTGTGCAGTAAGTCGCTATAATCTGTACGGACCGTTTATCTTCGCAAATGAACAGTTTGATCAGGACCATACCTGGACACATTGAAAAATTTTTGTGCGAGATCGTGCATATTTGCTTGGTTTCCGCACAAAACCAATCTGCGGAAAGTCTAAAATTCCACATTCAGTATTCCCAACCTAACACACACAACAATTTCTCTCTTCTTACTGCTTAAGTGACATATTGATTTTACTGCTTTAGGCTTTTAACATATTATTTTTGGAGACGTTCAATATAGTAATAATTATAAATTGGAAACTTACCACTGCAATTTCACCTAAATTTCACTGTTAATTGTTTTTAAATATTTGCAAAAATTAAGTAAACTCTACAACTCTACTAAAGTTACTGCATTCGTGATGCAAGTAACATTAAGGAAGCCGTGAAAAAAAATCAACAAACTTGCCGATGTTATTACTGCAATATGTTATATAAATAATACTGTTAAAATATTAAAATGAAAAATAAATCATTACATAACCTTACCGTTTGTTTTAAGTTCGCATTTATAGATTGGGGGAAAAAAAAAGACAGACGTATATAACAGCCTGCTGGAGTATAGCAAAAGGTAAAGGTAAAGGTATCCCCGTAACATGCCATGAAGACACTTGGGGGGCATGGCGGTAGAGCCCCATGCTTTCCATGACCTTGGCACTAGAATGAGGTAGTGTGGTCGGCACCACGCTCTGACCGCCTTTTATCCCCGGGAAAGACCCGATACTCAATTTTATAGGAGGCTGAGTGAACCTCAGGGCCATTCTGAAAGTTTGGCAATGAGAAAAAAATCCTGTCACCACCTGGGATCGAACCCCGGACCTTCCAGTCCGTAGCCAGCTGCTCTACCAACTGAGCTACCACAATGTTGAAGATAGATATTTTCGTTTTGCAAATTTGCCGTCATTGAATAGAAACCAAGATAGAGATTTCATTGCAACTAATTAGAAATTCCTCTTTCAGGTATGTAATAAACGATCTTCGCACAAAATAATGTACGATACACGAGCAGTATGTTTTCTTTCAATTCTTGGAAATTAAAAAAGCTCAACTATGTTTTGCTTTTTCAAACTTTTTCTCGAACATGAAAAATTCAACATACCGCTCTTGTAACACATATTACTATTTTCGAACCACAACTACATATTACTATTTTCGAACCACAACTGCAACAGGAAAATAACATGGGTATCGTGTTCCAACAGAATGGTGTACCACCTCACTGAGCAAAAGATATCCGTGATTATCTGGATTACACATTTGGTAACAACTGTGTGGTCAAGAAGGGCCAATTATGTGATCTCTAAATTCTCTGGGGTTTCGTGAAGAATGATGTGTATGCACAGCGACCCAGGGATATTCAAGATCTCAGAGCAAATATTTTCTCAGCTTTTGAGAATGTTAACCCTGAGATGTTAGACTACACATGGGAGGAATTAACCTCAAGATATGAACTGTGTCGTGTTTGCAATGGTGGACACGTTGAGGTCTAATTTCGAAAAAACTCTCATTCTTCTAGAATAAAAAAGGTATCCCCTTCACATGCCATGAAGGCATTTGAGGGGCATGGAAGTAGAGCCCCATGCTTTCTGTGACCTCGGCACTAGAATGAGGTGGTATGGTCTAGAATGCATGTTCAAATTATTAAACAATAAATAGCAACAGTTCTCATTTTATCATGTTTTTATTTTATGTCTTCCTAAACAGGTCACCCTATATTTTACTAGCAGCTTTCTAGTATGTGTAAGAAATGAACTCGCACAAAAAACAATTTTTGTTAAAAGTGTAGCTTGGACTATCTCATTCTCATCCCTTCAAATGTATGTAAATGTTTTAATTTCTACTCTCAGCCTTTCCTTGCTTATATTAAAGGGAAACTCCCTTATAAAAACTCTCATTCATGGGGGTTGGAGGGAAATTAATCCTACAAAGACTCCTTAAAAAGGAAATTTAAGGTAAGAGTTCACTACATCGTATTGCACTCATCGGACGAATCACACTGATCGGAAGAAGACAATTTTCGCTGTAATTGTTATGTAACCGTGTTCACTACATCGTATCATACGCACCGGCTCTCGGCAAATCCGTCCATGTTTCACGGATGAGCAACTTTTCCGATGTGTGCGATCATGGCCTTCTTTAATAAATCAATTTTAATTGGTCAACTGTTACTATTATGGTGTGTCACGTACAGTGTCGCGCCAAAATGGCAGACGGAAAACTTATTTCGCTTGTAGAAAATTGCAAAGAATTATATGATTTGACGTGTTTCCATTATAGTAATTAAGTCGTTTCTTACATATATATTATATAACCAGTATTTCTTTTGTTTCCTCCTCTTCAATTAGGACGCATGAAGCAATTACAAATTCTTATTTGCTAACACTCATAAATAATAGCCCTAAACTCAAACTCCTCTCTTTTCAGCAATGTCAATATCGTACGACGTCATGTTTTAAACAGCTGATAGGGAATCCGATGAGGTGATGCGGTAGATCCATTACAGTGAACGCACTGCACCTAAAATATTTGTTGCGTGCGATTCGTACGAGGAGTGTGATACGATGTAGTGAACGCTTACCTTTACTGTAATTCAAAACATATACTCACCTTACTGTAGAGGTGATATGGTCTGCTACACAAAAATCTTTGTGTGAAGTAGAATTTTGGGATCTGTTTTTGAACTTAAAACTGTATACTTCTTCCTTTCTACTTGGTATATTTCCCTCCACCCTTCCACTCAACTGTCAGGATTTCAGAGCTCAGAAGTAGGTTATGTAATGACAATGCACTTTGTCACAGGCACATCGTACCATTAAATAAGCCACAAAACTCACCTCTTAATACTTCAGTTATTAATTTGATATCTTTAGTTAGTTTCTTCACTTGATTAAAATTTGCAACAGTCCAGATGGGAACGTATTGGTCATTATCCATTTGAGACAGCAAGTAGGCATCATTGGCCAGATTCTCCCTGTAAAGAGAAAAATGAAAGAAACTCGCAAACTGCAACTAAAGAATTTACAACATAACCTCTGTTCATGGTTTGTGTAGTAGTAAATATCAATGATGGTAAATGTTAGCTTTCTACAGACTATACATTTTTTTTAAAAACAAAAACATAGCGAACAATACCAAAAAAACTTACCTAGAGAAGTAATACTCAAGCTGAGAGGAGAGCATTTGCTTTAATTGGTCCAGGGGGATGCCACCATCCGGCCCGGGAGGATTCGGGTCGGCGGGCGATCCCCCTGGCGGAGTGCTGGCTTGGGCGTAGGTCTCCAGCGAGTCTGCTACACCATTCAGTGAGCTAAAAATCAGAAAATGTTATCTGTTTAGGTTCCTTCTCTTTCACTCTATCTTATGGATGATATGTATAAGGAATATATCAGAACACTGTAAAAGGTCTAAAATCTGAACAGATATTAATCATATCTACATAAGCTTTTCAACAGTAATGCATAATTGCAATTAAAATTGAATGAGCGGATTTCAGACAAAAAGCTCAGACACATCAAATCTTGCATCTGGAAAAGAATATTTTTAAATGACACCTTAAACTTTTTTTAATATCTGAAAGAACGTATTTTTAATCCAAGTTCCTGGAAGATCTCACTCTTTTAATTGAATTTGGCATTATTAAATTAAATTTATTTAATTAGATGTCCGAAATGACCCTCATTTAAAATCTGGCAATGGCTAAGGCGCAGTACAAATACCTCTGAACATTTTCAATTGCTGCTGATTGCATTTATTTTCTCTATTCCTTCCTTACTTTCATCTTCAACTCGTCAATATCACCAGGTCTCGTAACAAAGATCCTATTTTTCAATATCCCCGTAAAAAGTAATCAAATAGGAAAAGATCAGGTGATCTTGCAGGCCACTCTGTGTGTCCTTTTCTTCCGAACCAGCTACTTGGAAACACTTCATTCAGATATTCCCAAGCAGCAAAATGAGGAGGAGCACCATCTTGTTGACAGGAAACCCTATTACCATCAGTATCTCAATTCTCCCATTTTCTATTAAGAACACCTTGTTTCATGTTGATATCAGTAAAAATATTTTCATGACACTGGTACTAAAAAATGTATCAACAACAAAACTGTTATTACAGTAACCATAATCACAGTGCTTCTGTACGAAACAAATTAAGTATTGTGTGGTGATACAAAAAAATATACTCTTTCAGATGGCATTAAAAAACTACTGGGTGTCATTTAAAAATGTACTCAATGTCGTCACAACTCGCAAAATAGCCGCAAAAATATTTTGTTACCATAAAAATATTCCTGTCTAAATACAAGGTTCGATGTGTCTGAACTTTGTCCAAAATCATTCAGTTTTAATTGCAATTATGCGTTACTTTTGAAAAAAATCCTGTAGGCAACCAGTCAATAAGTATTTCATTTACTGTAAGATAAGTGAATCTAGTGATTTGGGTGGTTTACCAAATGAAATTTGTGAAGTAGCAAACGTTAGAAGTTGAAGGCTTTATATGACAGAGTATGTTTCATGAAATGGGGTTAGGAAAAAATTCTAAAAGTATCACAGTCGGTACTTTTTAACATATTTTGCTATGAAGTCGAAAGTGCTGAAGTCATCTAAGTTTTTGGTCAAGTAACTTACTTAAAATCAACAATAGCTATTAAAAATGTCAAAGCTTTTCTCAAAAGAAGCTCAGACCGATATAGATCTAAAAAAATAAGGTATTTACAAGGCAGGAAGGAAACTAATTTTCACTAAAAGCACGTGATAGCACATTTCTTATGATGAAAGTCGTTTTGTTAACGAGGTTAGCAGGAGAGCTTGTCAATCTGAGATAAGGTGATATAGAAGATAAAGGATCTTAATTGATAGAGAAAATTCCAGACTCAAAAACATGCACTGAATGCACATTTACAATTCCAAATAAGAAGGAGAATAATGTGGACTCCACAGAAATTTGCAGTAAGAACATATTACAACTTCTACCAGTAAATATAGAACATTGACAATTTTTTCTTTTCAAGTAGTTTAAGTTTTCTAAATGCCGAGTCTAACAGAATATTTGGAAATACCTCATACAGAAAGTTACACAAGCCATAGTTAAGTCTTCAGTTCTCTGTTGATTGGTTCTGGGACAAATATTCTACGAATGAAAAGAATGGGGGCTGGAAGTCATCACTCATGGCTGAAGTTACATGAAAAAAAAAAAAAAAAAAAAAAAAAAAGTAAATAATGCTAATCAACTTGTGGTTTTTTTTTTTTTCGTTGTTGGTAACTCTATAGCATCTATTAGATGCTTTAAGATTGTGCTAACAGATGGAGTTACTTGTCAACAATGTGACGCTGAAACGTGTTCAGGTTACTGCCCAGCGACAGTCCTGATGTATTTTTGTATTTGTGATGATTGGTTAATTAATATTAACCCGGCACACTCACATTCATACAAATTTCCAGACTCTAGACACCCAGGGAATTATTCTTCTTCAAGAAAAATTCACCGAGCGCCGAGCCCGGGACCTCCTGATCTGGAAACCAGCATGCTGACCAACAGACCACGGAGGCAGTCTCAACTTGTGGTGGGGAAGGAAAATGAATGTCAGATTTTGAGTAATTATGCATCAAATGAGTCAAATCGTAATTTGTTACCTTCAATTCCTCGTACTATAAGCACTAGTTAAGTACGTCACGAAAAGTATAAAAATACTATCGTAGTTGGTAGGGTTCATATCCTATATTTATTATTTGTTCCGGTGTTTAGAATAGTGCAGCAGGGCGTAAACACTAGTAGTAAATCAATTTTGTACTCTTCTGTTATTTAATAAAAGTTTTACAGAAAGTTTTAAAGTGGTTTAATCTTACTTCGTCACAGTTCAACTATTTATTTAAAAGGGTTCAGAAAAGAGTCCAGTTGTATACTCTCAACTGTTTGGAAAAGACCCACTTTATGCTAACGTAGTACTTTTCCAAATCTTAGAGAGACAATATACACTTTTTGCCTATTAGTATAATCTTCTTGGCAGAAAAACACTTAACGTCTACTGATGTCACAGGAATATCAATTTTGAAATTGTTTCGTCCTGAGAAGTCAAATTTTCCCACTTCCCCAAGAAAACATTCACGGCTGCATTGAGATTGGTAGATCCACGATCCTTCTGGAGAATATTTTCTAATTTTTCGCATACTTTTCCTCAAACTGCTTTGGGTGCTGAGCTAAGTTTTTGCCTACCATGATCTAGTAGGTGAATTTGCTCAGACTGGTTTCTCTATTGTTTCCAAAGAAACAATCACAGCAACTAAAACTGTAAAATGTGACCTGATGTAAGCCACCTCAATGTGAATGAAGTCACCCTGAAGAAGCCTCTTAGCACAGTAGATGAAAGTTACCCGATCTTTCAAAGAGAAAATATTGCCTACTTTTTCATCAAAATGAAACGAGTTTATTTACGTAGCTACAAAGAAAGAATACAGAAAAATTGTAGTATTAACACAGCTGACTCCTGATAATTTGTGTGCGGTTAATTAGCGACTTTTTTTTTTTTTTAAATCCTAAAAATATTATAAGGAGATACGGAAAAATCTCAGATAATGAATTATTTATGCACAGTATTACACCTTAATTACAATAGCAAAAAAGTAGATATTTCATAACAATATTCAATGCCAATATAGGCGAATAGTTATACAGTATGTACTTCAATGTCATTGTACGTATAACATACAATAAAAAACATTAATAATAATAATATGATCAAAAACGCAAGTTAATATTTTTTGTTTAATTTTATTTTGAGTTGATTTCATACAACATACCTGCCCATATCCATTAGCCACGAATAACGTGTAAATATGGAAAGCAGGAAAAGTAAATGTTTTAGTAAGATCATATCTCAATTTAGAATATAAGATATTTTAAAAATGAATTATAAAAAAATAACAAGATACTGTCAATTAGTTTTCCTACCATCAGTGTCATTTTTCGAACTGAAGTCGCAAGAAAGAATCGACAAAAAGATGTTAACCGCTTATTTTGTGTACTGATTTCATGACACCTCTCCAATAATTACTAGACTATCACGTCTCAATTTCCCCACGAAACTTGAAACATTTACAAGTCACATTCAGTTCACATTACCTAAACTAATTAAGAACTTGCTGATATATTATCATTAAAAATAGTGTTACATGTCATAACGTGGCATGCTTGAAAAACTCAACAGGTATGCTTTGGATACTTCAGTGGAGCAAAAAAGAACACTAACAACGAAGATAATATTGCAATTTATCACACCCAGACATCGAAATGTCTTCTTACTGTCACTATTTATGGCACTATTGCAATTATTCTATATTTTTCTCTCCACCTGCAGTGAAGAGTGCAGAGTGACATCAAAAACTTTTTCCTTACATTTTTATTGTGGCATAGAAGATGTCTCAGGAATCTTCTTTGCCACATCAATAAATTTAGGAATGCAGTTATACTGTCAGACTCCAAAGCAACTATTCTATCAATAGTCTCTAAACACACACCTTCATCTCAAACAGCAGAAATAAATAAAATGCTCTCTCAATTAATATCACTCAATAAAAGAATTGTATTAAAATGGATACCATCCCATTGTGGAATCCTGGGAAACGAGAATGCGGATACTTCAGCAAAGAAGGGCAGCACTGCTACTTACAGACCTGTTACTAAATCTACGTATTACTCTGTGAAGAGATTTATTAAATCTACATAAATAAATTTCTAAATTATAGACATCAGCTCAAAGAATTTTGAGTGACCACAAGGGTCCTGAATACAATAAACATGTACAGTAATGTGATGTGATACATTAAAGAAAAAAAGTTAATTGTTGAAGGCAAATATAAGTTGATTAATTGAAATAGAGATGATGATGTAATATTTGAAGAGAATCCTTGATAATATTTATAAGAATAGACATTACATAATCAAAAGGAATGTGAAGTTCCTTAAGATAATTCCATGTGAATTTTGTGATTGAACCTCTACTGCCAAACAGCAAACCAATGACGGACCATTGTTTAAGAGGGACGTTGTACTTTTGAGAAAGATACGGCAGACAAGGTTCATATATGGACTTCTTCTCAATATCAACCTCGGTGGCCTGATTTAGGTTTCTTTCGAAAAGGATAATAGGGTCAAGAACAAGAGCCCGTTTTAAGCGTCCGTTGATAGCAATAATGTCTGCCCGTCTAAAAGAACCATCTGATGATACACAATGTACTTCCTCATGAATCTCCCAATTTAAAGTTTTTAACGATATCGCCAAAGCATGTCGTACATGATGATGTCTAGCATTGATCAGCAGCTCGCCTTTGGGGCATTGTCCAAGCACGTGTCCAAGTGTTTCAAGCTCGCTACAGTCTGGATGACGGCAGCGGGTTGTGCTTAGAGTTCTGCCCGGTATTGCGCGAACCGCTGAAATATTGCTTGACATTTTTAAAGCATTGGTCCATTCTGAGGAAGATAGGCCCTTTCGATTGCTTACCCATGAGTTAGCCTTGGGGAGATCACTATAAACAATAACCCCTTTACCACACAATCCCAAGGGGAAAAAATGGAACTCTCTGCACCAAAATCCACAGTTAATTCCCGATTTACCACGAAAATCGTCTGTAGCTGCATTTAGATTGGCAACAGGCCATGATTGTTTGACCAAACACCTGCATAGAATTGGAATATATCAGTCCCCTAACTGCCCATTGTGCAACTCAAACCAAGAAATGGATTCAGAACACCTCAAAATCTGTGCTTCATTGGCTGGTCATGATAATAACTTTGAAAAATATTGGAGTGCAAGAGGTCAAATGACTTTATTGTCAAACGCCTGGCATTAGAAAACAACAACAACATTTTTATTGTAGGCCTACCTTGTTTTTTAACTACACCATGCAGGGGTACAATCAGGACATACAGTAGTTAAAAATGCAAGGAAAAAGTTTTTGATGTCACTTTATAAATCATCTATGTCACAAAATATTACGAAATCAAGTGCGTAGCGTACACTGTAATTTTAGACTATTAAATTTTGTAAGATATAACATGGACATTACTAAGTGCTACTGGATCCATATTAGTGCCTAAAATTGTTCCTTGTGTAGGTACGAAGAAGTATACATTACTTGGCACACACATTCATTAACAAATTCAATAATAATTACTGTTCAAAGAAAATCAAATGACAGTTGTAGCATTAATTACAAATCAGGTATCTTGCCAGTATCTCCAGGAGTCTATTTCACAAAAGTATGGTGTTCTACATTACAAATACTGATGAAAGATGTTGCAAAGTATGGAGTTGTATCTTTCTGTTCCACGAAAGAATTAAAATGTGATGTACGCTACCAATGAATCGCTACTAGTGACGTCATATCAATAAACATACTACGTCATAACATGAAGCAGCTGGTTATCTTCGTATTTCATTCATCGAATTAGGTTATGTTTGTTTCTCTGATCGTAGTGTATTTTAAGGTAGGTTATACAACAAAGATTCGTAGTGTCTAAGAATTTTGTAATCTTGCAATTCTATTTTATTCTAGTTTACTTCTTTAATAATGAAAAATGTATTTCCTCATTATCATCATCATGTTCTTCCGTGATTCCTACATAATGCTTGATTTTTTTTTTCTTTTCTGTGGCACCACAGCCCTTACAGGGCCAAGACTGACTAGCCAGCTGCTGCCTCACATTCACATGCCGAAGCAGGGGTGAACGAACATCCAACCAGAATGGAGGTATCGTGTGGTTAGCACGATGATCCCCCAGCCGAATGCTTCTTGATAGTTTCCCATTAGTCAAGAGATGCCACTAATAACGATCATCACCCCCAAACTTAAATGTTACGAAATTACAAACACTGCAAAATTATTGAAATGGTGTCAAAGGAGATTAAATTGTTTCTTTTGAAGGAAAGAGACACAAGAAGACATATTCTATAGCACATATTTAACAAATTATATCTTAATATTATGAAATAAATACATTTAAATCACATTAGTACATGCATGTATTAGTCTCTTTTCATTGGTAGAGAATACTTTACAATTCACTAGTAAGTTACAAATACTAGTACTTTTGTGGAACACAATCATGAAATTTCATTGGTAATTTGTAAATATGAAGTGGTTAAGTACTATTGTAAAAAAAGTTCTCTGAGGAACAGAAACTAGTAATTTTACTACTTATTAGAGAATTTACTTCAGTGGCTGGTCATGAAAATATCTTTGAAAAATAATTCGAGTGCAAGAGGTCAAATGATTTCATTGTCAAATGCCTGGCATTAGAAAACAACAACTTGTAATGTACAACACCAATCCTTTGTGGAAGAAGCCCCTGGTCTGATCAACTAAGATCTCTACAGAATCCCGCTAGTTTGACAGAGCTGAACTGAATTTCTATGATGGGAACCTACAGTGTGAAATTCTTTAACCTTGATGATATGAAATAGTCTAAAGATAAGTAGAAGAAAGTAATAGTTTCTACCCCCCCCCCCCCGCCCAGATTTTTTTCTGAAAAAAATTTTACTCTGTGGTAATATTTCTTCACTCAGAACAAATTTTCCTTCCTCCTCCACAATTTTCTACCAGCAATTATTTTCACCTAGAAGATCACAGTAATCCATGCTTCGCAAAACTCCATCCTTCAATGTCTCCCATTTTATCTTTTTCCTCCCACTTTCTAATTTTGATTTTCTTTTTTTGGTGCCCCTATTATCTTAAACCAAAGTGGTACTTTTGGACTATTTCAATTACTTGTGTTGTGATAATTTAAACCCTATCTTATTCAAACTTTGAATTTGTGGTTAAAAAATCTTATTCGTTATAACAACTTGGCATATGTAAGAAAAGAAATGTTATTAAGATGAATATTACTAAATTTACTTATGACATTAATTGGTCAAATATTGTAAGGTTCTTTTGTATGCCAAAGGATCGGTTTGACAGAAGATAGACAGTTTTATTCCCAGAGCAAGCTACAACCTAAAATTTATCGTCATAACAATTCATTTCCCTTGGTCAGGTCTGAAACTATGATGCTTGCGTGCATAGATTAAATATAGTAACTTACATAGCAACAATAACTTAGTTGCAAATATTTATACGCTAAGCACCAGAACAGTAGTTGTGTGAAAAATGTGTCCATACATTAACAAGTATCAATGCAGGAAAAATATAGTTACGAAATTCAAATTAGAAATGAAATATATGCAATGGCAACTATGCATTACGTAAACTTCCTTGTTAGCATAAAAAACGTGTTTTTGTCCTGCCATTTGTCATACTAGTGACAGGCAAAATATAAAACTTCACATTGTAAACCATTACTGCTAGCGGTATGGGAGCTCTACTTATGTAATATGCATAAATTAATGTTTGAAATGAATTCCAACCACCAATTTTGCGTCTACTTAATTTCGCCTCTTCTTGCAATTTCATGGGATTTTTTTAATCGTACAAACAATATTAATTGGCAGAAGTTGTAATCTTTTGCCAGAATTCTTCAGTGTCAGAGTTACCTAGTTCTTCCATTCAGATAAGGATTTGACAATGCTGAAAAATTGTTTAATTATAAAGATTTATTGCATTTTATTGGTAGCATATTAACTTTTAGGAGCTGTGCATCCATTATAGTAGCCAGCTAGTATTATGGTCATGACGTGATGTTATAAATTGTATGTCATATATATATATATATATATATATATATATATATATATATATATATATAAAATACGTTGATATTCTTTAATTTTAAATAACATTAAGAACATTGCACTTGATGAAAACAATAATTTTTTGTAATGTTTTTTTTTCTTAAAAAAAATGGGAGCAAAATCATTTCAACTGCAGTCAACTGAAACCCCGTCAGCTCCCATGCATACCAATACACTGATTGTTTTACATGGGCCCTCCCCATCCTTTACCACAGGCTCAATTGCCTGCAGTGACTGGGATGTAAATCTGCGATCTTAGGCATGATAAGTTGACTGGACATATCTTGTGCATCTTAAACCACTCAGCTAACGAACCCAACACGAATTTACCCGATTATGCAAGTATATGAACTCCTGGTTAAGAGCTAGACATTTGCGTGCAATAGTGGTATAAGTCTTCCGGTTCCTAGGGATTAAATATACACAAAACTATTAAGCTCTAAAGACCAATTTTATAAAAATGAAGTATACCTGCTCCAAATGGTTTAGGAACAAAGCTATTTTAGCACTGAAATATTTCATATTTTGGCAATTATATTTTCCCACATTGTACCAGTCTTTAGTCACAACCATATACAGTACAAATTAATGTAATCATAAATAACTATGTAGTATTATTGTCGAATTTTGTAACATGCTACAAGAATCACATTTCCCTGAAAGCGTGGCGATGTCATTCACTCTCTTCCACTTCAATATTTAGCAAGAAGATTGGAAAAATTCAGTAAAAGTTGAATATTGGAGATCACCTTCTTCCATCCCATAATGCCATTAGCCGTTGTGTTCACCTTGATCCAACCATCAACTCCAGTGACGTAGCTGTACATAATCTCTCCCTTTCCGTTATTATTTCCCCTCTCTTTTGTCTCATTCTCTCTAATGTTCTCTCCACTTCATTCTAGGTCCTGTTCTTTCTATTTTCCCCCCTCAGTTCACATAGATGATCTTGATTCATATATTCATTAATAAGAAAGGGCATGTAGAAAATTCTGTTGTACCACTGCTGAATAAATGTTTATTGACGAAATCATGCCCTGCAAGAAATCTGAATGTTGCCGCTACAGACTTTTGTGAAAGTTCAGTTATTAAATGAAATGTACTGCATAACATCTCCCATTTTTACTTGCTTTAGCATTATAATTTTTTTTTATAAAATTGTTATATTCTGATATTAATCTTTCAATACATTGGCAAGACATAGATATAGAAACTTTTGGAATAATTTTGTTAACCTGCCAAGATATCAGCTGCCTCATTACATCCAACACCACTATGTGCAAGGATCCACCACAGTGCCATCGTTTATTTAATCTGACCAGTTATCTTAAAATTATAAGGCATTCTAGAATACCGGTATTATAAAACTGAGGCTTTTTATTCTGCTTGCAGTTCACTTTATAACACTTACTGTTGGAATTTAAAACTTTAGAAAACTTGAAACTTCAGAAGTGTTAAAACTGTTTCTTTTTAAGTAATGTACATTAGCTTGCTGTACAGTCCTGTTTCAGCGTGGTTTCCACCATCATCACAGGCAATAGACTAAGATTATGGAAACCATGGAAATGGAATTGTACAGCAATGCAAGGTGTTCTTCTACCTTTATAATTTATTAGACTGCAATTCTGTAACATAGAGGGAATTGAGTAAATTGGCTAATAATAAAAGTTTTCTTCTACTGACAGAAAGAACACTGTCATCAGTCATCACTAAGGATGAAAATTTTTGTATAAATATTTTGTTTGAGAGTACATATGTTGCTGATTTTTAATATGACATTTCCAACACAAATGCTTTCAGAATATTACGTGCATATTTCAGGGTTTGAGTAATATTCGATTTGTTAGAGAATCTAAGTGCATATTTCAAAATGCTTTGTCTTCTGCGTCTTTATTAATTAATTAATTATTTATTTACTGATTTTTGATCAGTTGCTCATCTGGTCATTTCAGTAGTGTAATTACTGCTCATATTACATACGTGAAATGTTAAATTCAAACATATTACACAATTATTACTATTAAATACAATAGACTAATTCATATTAGTCGTGTAATATTCAATGAGGTGGGCGAGACCTCATACATATGAATATTTGATATATTACACAATCTTATGTTTCTGGTAAAGAATTGTAACTCTTTTGACTAGCATTAGTGGAAGCATCAGAATGTGGTGTACCATCTTGTGCTTAGATTTGCCTTTCATTTCTGCTCTATGATAGCCGTGGTGTGATAGTATTTAAGAAAATGTATGAGAAGAGTCTTTGGAGAAAAAAAAAAAAGTTAAAAGCCAGTCATAACTGGGTGCTAAATCAGTGAGTGAGAGATAAGTCATTAACCAGTGATGGTCAAGTATTATTCTGCAATGCATGGAGAGCAGGTTGAAATTGGGTACAAAGTACAACCCAATTTACAAAATGTGTCCAGTGATATCATGGGGTATGGAGAGGACATTCTCAGCCTTTAAATTCATGTTAATTGGCAGAAGATTTAAGACTCTTAGAAGATAATACGCAAACAGGGGCAGATGCAAGGGGGGGATTAAGGGGAAATTTTGAGAAAAATACGAAACAAGGAACAAAAATAATATTAATTTTAATTCGTGAATGTACATAGGAATTAGAGAGTTTTCCACGTAAATTCTCTTTGCTAAAATGTTAAATTCCAAGAACTGCAGGAAGACAAACACAGCGTTCTTACTTCAAGACAGAAAATCATGAAGAGTATTTTATGCTTTTAATTTTCCTTCTCTTCTTAGACTATTTCATTAGTCAGCTCAAGGACAGGTTTTTAAATCATAAGAGAATCCTAAAGTCCATACAAACTTTGCTGCCTGAAAACAGTGCGAGCATCAGATGAAGATTTAGAAACTGCTGTTCAGGCTGTAGTAAATCAGTGGCCCAATGATGTTGATGCATCACCAGAATCTTTCTTCAATGAATTGAAGATGTGGAGAAGAAATTTCCTTGATCAGAAAACCTTCACCTAATACCTACTGATTTTATATCATCTTTGAACAGGTGCAATGAAATTATTTTTCCCTGCAATCGCAAGGCGCTGAAACTTTTCTGCACGTTGCCTGTAACTACAGCAACACCAGAACGGTCGTTCTCAACATTGCGGTATTTGAAGACTTACTTGAGGAGCACGATGGGAGCAGACAGATTAAATGGACTGGGCTTGATGTATATACATAACAATGTATAAGTAAAAGATCATGAAGTACTGGATGAAATGTCTAAGAAGCCTCGTTGCCTTCTTCCGTAAATGTCATTGTTATTGTTTTTGTATTGCAGTCATTGTAAATGTTAAAATTAAAAAATTATGGTTTATTTAACAACACTCACAATTGCCAAGGTTGTATCAGTGTCGCCGGTGTGCCGGAATTTTTTCCCCTCAGGACTTCTTTTACATGCCAGTAAATCGACTGATATGAGGCCTGTCGCATTTAAACACACTTAAATGCCATCGAGCTGGGTTGGGGTAGAATCCGCAACTTCGAGCACAGAAGGCTATACCGACTACGCTACTCAGGCCAACTTGTAAATGTTTGTGACTCGGAAACAAATTGTGAATATAAACTTATTTCTCATTACTCCATTTTTACTATCTCCTCAAATCCCTCCCCGAAAAAAAGTCCTGCGTCCGCCCCTGTACGCAAAAGACAAATAATTGTACTACAATGTTATTTCAAGTAAATGTAGTACAAAAAAATTGAAAGGAAAATAATTATGAACATTTGACGTGTTTTTAAAACATAAAATTCTCATCCCTAGTCATCACTGTTTAACTCTCCTATTAAACTCCTGACGTGTCAGTGATGACGCCAGCAATTTTAATTGACTAATTTAGTAAGACATTCAGGTAGACAGACTTATTCAAGGTGGTCAACCCATCTAAACTCGTGGACCACACCAATGAAACTTATGGAGTACCAGTATATCTTTAGTTGCCAAGGCAAGTGTCACTGAAATGTAATATCAGTACTGATTAGCATACAATTAAATTTCCATTTGCATATCACCTAGACGTGAAACAAAAACAAACTGAGCCGACATTTAATCTTTAAAGTTGTTGGTTTATAAGGAGAAATGAGAGACATTGTCTGTTAAGGAACATGATTCCAAAAAGCTTGACGCAAATGACTTCTATTAAAATTACTTTTTAGGCATACAGCAGTACTGGAGTCAAAAAAAAATTCATAAATATGGTTTCTGATGTTTAACTATAAAATGTTGAACTGTAAGGCCGAAAGCATATTGCATCAGAAGGCCTGTCTTACAGGATATTTTGGCTTGGACCATCCAATGTGATGGTGTTTACACACATTCTTATAAGTAGAGCCCGGATTTCCATGCAAATGCATGTTTTTATATAAGCTTGTTACACTTCTCCAACTTTGCAAATATTCGTTTTATGACTTATCGATTTCAAATAACCCATACTTCTTCCGTGCATGTTTACATGTTTTGGCTTTCTTTTTTTTGGAGTAAACTCATGCAGAATTCATATTTTGAAGATTTTAGATTTAAAAGCACATATTTAGACTTTTATATTGTCCCGCGCCGTGGCGTCATGGTCTAAGGCATCTTGCCTAGGACTCGCGTTACGGAATGCGCGCTGGTTCGAGTCCTCATGGGGGAAGAAATTTCGGCCAGTGTATGGGGCAGATGCCCACCCAGCATCATGATGCACTTGGGGAGCTACAATAGGTAGCGAAATCCGGTTGCGAATGCCAGCTATAACTCCTGGGGGGATCATCATGCTAACCACATGATACCTCCATTCTGGTTGGATGATCGTCCACCTCTGCTTTGGTGTGTGGGTTGAGGCCAGCAGCTGGCTGGTCGGTCAAGGCCCTTCACGGGCTGTAGCGCCACAGATTATGATTATTATTATTATTATTATTAATGAATATTATGTCCTTTATCTGGCTTTAGTGCATATATTATGTTAACTTGCATAATAGTGCCTTTTATGAATGTTGTGTCATAGAAGCTGGTATTTCTTCATTGTCTATTGAGAAAAAAAATAAAAGAAAGCTACCAGCAATATCGTTTCGTAGCATCTTACCTGACAATTAGTCTTTGGACTATCACCAACTCCAACCTGCCTGAACTTGAAACAAGCGGGCTCGGGTTCAAATCCTGGTTGGGGTAAGTTATCTGGTTGAGGTTTTCCCTTACCCCACTACGAGCAAATGCTGGGTAATTTTCGGCATTGGAGCCTGGACTAATTTCGCTGGCATTATCACATTCATTTCACTCAGACGCTAGATAACCACAGCAGCTGATAAAACATCATAAAATAATACCTCAACAAGCCGGAGGTTAGAATATTGAAAGAAAGGAAAAAAGGCAAAAGCAGAATGCTTGCAGAACTGTAATTTAATATACTCTGAGTCGAATTGTGAAGTGTTGCTATAGCTCCTGTTAGAACTGAAAAAAAGAGATCTTGTGTCAAAATGGATTGAGGAAAAGGAATTTCTAAAGCCGAATAGTGATGTATCGATAGTTCATTGTGATTGTTGTTAACAAAGACGTAAGTACTTATGTATTTTGGGGCACGTGAATGGGCATGTACTGAATCGACGTTTATATTTTAAGATGGAAGAACAGTTGGAAGAGAAGCAGTTTGGCTTCAGGAAGGGAAAAGGTAGAAGAGATGCAATTGGACTGCTATGGACAATAGGTGAAAGATACCTAGAGAAGAATAAAGAAGTATATGTAGTATTTGTGGACTTAGAAAAGGCTTTTGACAGAGTGGATTGGAATAAACTGATAATAATCCTAAAGAAAATTGGCGTGGATTGAAAAGAGAGAAGACTGTTCAGCAATCTTTATATGAAACTGAGTGAAAATCAGGATAGGAGAAGAAATGTCAGAAGAAAGTGAAATTGGGAGAGGAGTATGTCAAGGATGTCCTTTATTACCTACCCTGTTCAACATCTCCTTGGAGGATTTAGTGAAGAACTGTTTTCAGAACATGGAAGGAGTGATAGTAGGAGGAGGAAGAATAAAGTGCATAAGATTTGCTGATGATATGGCGTTAACAGAAGAGGAAATGATACTAAAGGGTAGCTACTGGAGCTAAATAAGAGCTGTGAACAGTATGGGATGAAGATAAATGCAAATAAGGGCATGGGCATGGTCATAGGAAGAAAAATACAGAAGATAAACTTGCGAATTCTAAATGAGGCAGTAGAGCAAGTGGACAGCTTCAGATACTTGGTGTGTACTCTAAGCAGTAACATGAGTTGCTGCCAGGAAGTCAGGAGGAGGATAGCAATGGCAAAGGGAGCTTTTAATAGAAAAAGGAGCATCTTCTGTGGACCTCTGGAAAAAGAACTAAGGAAGAGACTAGTGAAGTGCTTTGTATGGAGTGTGGCATTGTATGGGGCAGAAACATGGACATTACAACGAAGTGAAGAGAAGCGAATAAAAGCATTTGAAATTATGGAGAAGAATGAAACATGTGAAGTGGGAAAACAGAATAAGAAATGAAGCTTTGTTGGAGAGAGTGGGTGAAGAAAGAATGATGCTGAAACTGATCAGGAAGAGGAAAAGGAATTAGTTGGGTCACTGGCTGAGAAGAAACTGCCTACTGAAGGATGCACTGGAAGGAATGGTGAACAGGAGAAGAGTTCAAGATAGAAGAAGATATCAGATAATAGACGACATTAAGACATGAGGGCTTCGCAACCAGAGTGGACCAAGACCTTCTGGAATAATTTTGAGAAATTGAGTCTTAAAGTTCTTGGCTCATGCTTAGCAACCTTCACCTTCCATACGAAATGCTGCCCCCTGTGGAGTAACAAATGAATCATAGACTTGGTTTGTTATGGCAATGAATAACTCTTTAAGTTTTCTTCATCCGAAATTGTATTAATCCACAAACTGACCATTGGTGGACTTGGTCCACTCTGGTTGTGAGCCCCTCATCTATGGATCATATGAGGAAACAAAGAGGAAGGTATAAAATACGAAAGACTGGAGAAAGCTGGGTTTGCAGTGAAAGACCTACCCTTGGGCAGAACAATGAATGAATGATAATGTCGCGGTTAATGCGTAACACTGCAAAGTCGGAAGGTCCGAAGGTTCTATTCCCGATGGGGTCATCATCATGCGGAAATGCAAAAGACACAATTCGACCTCACTTTGTCCCAAATTTCCTCACTTAAGTTTACTTTTTCCAACAATGGCTATTACAACAAAATCATTAATCATTTTAGTACTTGATGCTAATGTAAATCTGGAGAACCTAGCTCTTTTTGGTTTCTATAATATGTGTATACGTGGGAGTGTTTCTATAATATATTAGTGGCTTGTGCAGCAAATGCTGCAAACTAAGTTCATTAGACGTTCAAACAAACATTTTTTCAGATTTATTTTCAATGAAGAATACCAGACATTCGGAAAGTTATTTGCTTCCATAATAATGAAAGATACTCTCTCTCGAGCCAATACTGAAGAGAACCACGCATATAAATATCTACACCACACCGCCATTGAATATATGAAAAAGACCCAACCCCACTTGATTAATAATTATAAAAATATTTGATTTTTAACAATATTATTATCTTACGTAAGTTTTATAGCTTTCAGTAACATATACTATATAGCCGCCACTCAGTAAAATATAGAAATCAAAATCTAATTTAAGTTATTCTCTACATCTACTTATATAACCCCAAAACGTTTCACTTTCATATCATCAATATAGCATTAATATGTATAATTAAGGAAAAATAGTCACATCATGGCTTTAACTACAATATTATTTCATTTCTAATGGTAATAATGTCATCAAACCACCTCAAGTTTTGTAGTTTTTAATATCCAATACACAGCTGTACCCAGAAAATTACACACCACAGAATCGAACCTGTAAATTATTTTTAGTAAGTTAAGTTTTTAATAACCAATTTAATTTGAGCTCTAAATATGTCAGTATTCTTGCAGATCATGGCCTTCATGTAATATTGTTTACTGTAGTGTGTGTTTTGTTTTATTCTAAAATGCAACACAGCCGATTTGATCTCGCTCCGCTTCTCCTTTACAAAAAAGTGAAAGTAATATCAAGTCGGCTGTGAATGCTATTAGCTAGTTCTCAAAACTGACGACAGATGGATTTTGGAAAATAGGAAAATTATGTTTAAAAATTGACATTTCACTGAAAACTACTATTTTTCCGAAAAACTTTGAATTCCAAGCTTCAAAATGAGGGGTCATTTATTAAAATCCGTCCAGCCATTTTCCCGTAATTTCCATTACCAGTTCAAATTATATATATAGACAAGCGTTAGTAGCATCCTCTAACATAGAAAGTTTTCACTTCAAACAATGTTCTTCATTGACAGGAAAGTCTTGGAATTCACTAGTGACTGGCGACATACTATAATTATACTGAGTGAGCAAATTACCAGGAAGCAGCAACTTTGGATTGACAGGCATGCTCCCACACAGATAAGTGGTTACAGTACAGCACAGTGTCAATGATCTGACAAACCACAAACCATTGAAAATATTATTAAATATATGTAGTTAAAACGTCATTTACTCGCCAAAAGTAAGGAAGGATATTCTGAAATTGCTTGCTTTTGGCTGCCATATCTCTGGGGAACTGTAAAAGAGGAAGTGTACGAAAATAATTCACATACTCTAGAAGAATTGAAAAAGCAGCATTCAGGAAAATCCCGCAACAAATGCAACAACTGATGCATCATTTAAGCTGCTCTCGAAAATGTTTGAAACAAGATGGCAGGCAGTTTCAGAATCTGCTAGTTCTTAATATGGGTGAGTAAATGTCGTTTTAAGTGCTTAAATTCAATAATACTTTACAATAACAGTTAGTGGTTTATCAATCACCAATACTGAGGTGTTTTCGTAACCAGCTTGTGGAAATGCGCCTATAGACAAAATTGCAACTCTCCAGATGGAAAGTACAGGGCTACTACAAAGGCTTTACCCAATTCCACAGCCTTGTATTATGAAAAGTATGAGACATACATTATTGAAAGTTATACCAATAAAAAGAGAAACTCATCAAGTTTTTTGTCCATCAACTGCTACAAGTGTTCGATGTGACCTCCTCGACAAACATCCACTCGGTTAACTCCTGCCACACCTGCTGGAGCATATCACGATCAACTCTAGCCACTGCCGCACGGATCCGGTTATTAAGTTCTTCAAGATTAACTGGCAAAGGAGGTACATACACTTGATCTTTGACAAACTCCCATAGAAAAAAATCACAGGGAGTCAGATCTGGCGACCGAGGAGGCCAACGGAGAACACACCGATCATTGTTAGAAGCCCGCTGATGTGGTTGATGCCTCAGTTACATGAAGATAAACCAGGGTTTTTATTTCAACAAGATGGGGCTCCACCACATTTCCATCTGGAAGTGCGTGAGTATCTTCATGAGCATCTACCACAACGTTGGTGTGATTTTTTTCTATGGGGGTTTGTCAAAGATCAAGTGTATGTACCTCCTTTGCCAGTTAATCTTGAAGAACTTAATAACTGGATCCGTGGGGCAGTGGCTAGAGTTGATTGTGATATGCTCCAGCGGGTGTGGCAGGAGTTAGACTACCGAGTGGATGTTTGTCAAGGAGGTCACATCGAGCACTTGTAGCAGTTGATGGACCAAAAACTTGATGAGTTTCTCTTTTTATTGGTATAACTTTCAATAATGTATGTCTCATACTTTTCATAATACAAGGCTATGGAATCGGGTAAAGCCTTTGTAGTAGCCCTGCATATTGTTCATCCAGTATTAATTACAACTGCATATTTATAAAATTATTGTATACATTTACAGGTTTATTTCTGGTGATAAGAGTACCCAATTTGTTTTCATGTGAACTTCAGACAACAAACCAAACAGAAAAATCATTTCAATAATTTCAAGGGAAAAATTGTTCCGAGGCCAGGTATCGATCCCGGGACCCTTCGCTTAGCGCATGAATGCTCTACCAACTGAGCTATCCCAGGAACTATACACGACACAGTCACAATTTTTCCTTTATATACACACAACTCAAATGGGTTGACAAGATGCCAGAACCCAACTTCGAGTGCACACAATTCAGTGTGACTTAAATTGTGGCTTTCTGTTAACGTAACTACAGTAACGCCCATTTGAGTTGTGTAGATATATAGGGAAGAATTGTGACGGTGTCGTGTATAGTTCCTGGGGTAGCTCAGTTGGTAGAGCATTCGTGAGCTAAGCAAAAGGCCCCGGGATCGATACCCAGCCCCGGAACAATTTTTCCCTTGAAATTATTCAAGTGTGCTTCACAGGGAGCTTCTACCTGAAAGCCAGATTTGCAGAAGAATCATTTGTTGGACTATCACTGTTTTACATAAAGAAGCACAAGGTGAATTCGTGCATCCTTGTTTACACATAATGTAATGGTTAAACCGCAAAGAACAGAATGCCAGCAGGGGAAGTTATTCCCACCCTCTCCACTCAGAAGCTCGCTCACCACACAGCAGCAGCTGCTCGCTCTGTCTACTGTCTGCCCCCCCCCCCCCTCCGGTGGCTGACTGCCTGCAAATAAAATGTGTATTCGACACGCAGGTATTTAGCTTAACACACATCTACTTAGCATAAAACAACACTCACCTGTGAACATAGCACTGTAAAATACATCCAAAGACATGTGCAATGTCATATATTACATTTCTACAATACAGGGTGGACTGCTCGAATGTACGTAATTTCAACTGTATGTGACTGGTGAACGGTTGAAGATAAAACCTTACAGCTGAAAACTCAACAAGTTTCGAATCCTGTCGGTAGATGGTGCGCAGACACTGTTTCTTGTGTCAATTGTCAAAATGGCGCAAACTGTGCTGTTGGTATGTGGAGTTTAAATCAATTGTTAGAGTTCAAAGAGAGTATCGGTGAGTGTTTAACAATGATGCTCCAACTGCTAAAAGCATTAAGAAGTGGCACGATACATTTTTAGCTACATGATCGGTGTTGAAGAAGCATGGTGGTGGTCGTAGAACATCTGACGAAATGGTTGCAAATGTTCATGCAGCATATGAGCGAAGCCCGCAGAAGTCATTAAGAAGAGCTTCGCGGGAACTTGAAGTACCAAAATCAAAATTGCAACGAATTGTCCACAAATGTCTCAAACTGTACACATACAAAGTGCAGTTAATGGAACGTCTGGAGCCGGATGACAAATCCAAACAAGTGGAATTCGCTTGGCAAGAAATGGTTCATCACCTTGATATTATCACAGTGACAACTGGAGCTCATGTAGAGATATGGTGATGTGCATATCGAAACTTGTTGAGTTTTCCTTTCATACAAACGTTACTGTAGGTTTCTATCTTCGTCACATACAATTGAAATTAGGTACATTCAAGCGGTCCACCCTGTACATTATGGTAATCCCCATTGAACATAAGTAGATTCATTTTACCTTCTTCCAGCAAGTTGTCTCGGTAGCCAAGTGGTCTAAAGCGTTACCTAATACCATGTGTGCGTTTCATTGGTAAGTTCGAAGATCGAATACTAGTGTCAACAAAGCCATAAGAGAAGAAGAAGAAAAAAAGAGAAAGATATGGAGTGAAGAAGAGAGAGAGAGAGGTAGGGAAACAGAACTGAGTTCTACTTTTGCTTGGTAGATGCTGCTTTCAGTTTCTGAGTTCCACGTTTGTCCACTAGATGTCACCTCACCCAAAACCCCTATTTCCACTCTTTCCCGCTAGAGTGTTTGGTGAGCTAGTAAGGGAAAAGTGGAGGGTGGTGGGCGGAGCTTCTAAGTTCTTGTCTTTGCGATTTTCCCAAAGTAATTGTTTCCTAAGCAAACGAATGCAGAGTAGTGAGTAACGGGGAATATTTAACATAAAACAAAATGTACAGCAGTGTGCTGGATCATGTAATGAGAATCGGTGGCAATCAAGCTTCATTTCAGTCATGTGTCATTGTTTACTGTAGGATTATTCTAAGAGCAAAAATATTATAGTAATATCTATTATAATATGTACGATGATATTCAAACTTCATTATTTTTCCAATAATATGTTGCGAGTTGCTAAGGAGCAAGATGCATGTAGAGTACTACAGAAATGGTATTGGACATTTTTCCCCGAACAGGTGCCCACTTAAATATTAAAAAGTTTAACTGCATATGATAAAATATGAACGTGTTCTCCAAAACGTTATGTATACCTGTAATCAGTGCTTGTGGAAGCAGCGGTGGCCAGGGGATCAGGGGTGGCTGGGTACACCGCCCCTGAAGGGAGCTTCCCAATGTCCCCATTCATGTACACGTAACCTGTAAGTCAAACAAATACAATTATAAGAATTTTAATAGATGAAACTTACTTGTAACAGTATGATAGGATTCGAAAAGGATATTGGTTGTTGAGGATACGAACTAATATAATATATGAATAAAGAAAGCAAGAGCTGAGAGCTCCATGCTCCCACCATTGCCTTCAGACACATATAGGGAATACCTTTACCTTAGCATTTTATTCATGCTGGAAGGGACGGGAAACAGAAATATTAGCATATTATGTCATAAAAGAAATGCTTTAACTTAATAATATTAACTTAAAATCTACCAGATGCCAGCAGGATATATTACAATATCGTATTTCATATTTTATCACGAAGTCACTACTATATATATTTTCTGCTTACAATAACTTTCAATTTTATCAACAAATGCTATAACTAGAGACAGGTAAAATATAATTTGTGCGAGATCGTGCGTATTTGCTTGTTTTCTGCACAGAACCAATACGCGGTAAATGAGAAATACCATATTCAGTATTCCCAACGTAACACACATAACAATTTCCCTCTTCTTACCGCTTAAGCACGACATTCATTTTACTGCTTTAGGCTTTTAACATATTATTTTTAGAGACGTTTAACATAGTAATAATTATAAATTGGAAACTTACCACTGCAATTTCACCTAAATTGCAATGTTAATTATTGTTTTTAAATATTTGCAAAAATTAAGTAAAGTCTACTACTCCACGAAACTTATTGCATTCCTGATACAAGTAACATTAAGGAAGCCGTGAAAAAATTAACTAGATTCCAGTTGCCGATGTTATTACTGCAATATGTTATATAAATAATATTGTTAAAATATTAAAATGAAAAATAAATCATTACATAACCTTACCGTTTGTTTTAAGTTCGCATTTATAGACTGGGGGGGGGGGGGGAAAGAGACTTATATGACGGCCTGCTGGAGTATAGCAAACACAGAAAACATTTTATAGCAACAATGTTGAAGAAAGATATTTTGGTGTTCCGAAGTTGCCGTCATTAAACAGAAACCAACATGGAGATTTCATTGCAACTAAATAGAAATTAGTCTTTCAGGTATGTAATAAACGATCTTCGCACAAAATAATGTACGATACACGAGCGGTATCGTTTGTTTTCATGTTCTCGGAAATTAAAAAAGCTCAACTATGTTTCGCTTTTTCAATCTTTTCCTTAACCATGAAAACGTCAACATACTGCTCTTGTAACGTATATTACTATTTTTTCTAAAAATTTTACAAGATTACAATTTCTTGGCGAGATGAAGTGGGGCAAAGAATTTCATGTTCTAAACCATGCCTACTTGCGGTATAGGAACAAGAATTTTCATGATTCACAAAAAAAAAAAAAAAAAAAATTATAATACATTTTCACATTTTATAAAAATATCTATATATTTTTTTCGCACTTTGTACGATTTTTCCCCCTCTGTTACTATTTCTATAACTACCATTCAACCAGACTTTAAGGAGACAATAGAGATGTTTTCCCAGAAACACTTGAAAAACCCAAGCCACTCATTCAAACAGAATTTCGGGATTCCCAAAGGCAAGTGAAATCTCCGAATTCCTCTTTAGTCATTGCTTGAAAGCAAGAGCAGTGAAATACCATCAAATATTAAACTACCATGGCATGATACAAGCATGCTTGCTCCCATTACATCATATAATGTGGAGTGATATTTTTCATCGTACATTTCAATATGAACTGGCAAATGGTGCAAACTTTTTTCTTTTTAAGAAATATAGAAAAGCTACTTGTATCGTAACAAGTGCTGACTCCAGCCAATGTAAAAGTATTTTTTATTTTCTTCACTGTAAAAAAAAATTGAGTTAATGTACCTAGTTCCTGCATTCAGGTAGAGTTTGATGATCTTGAAAAGCTACTGTATTTGGTAGCATATTAAATATAGACAGAACTATTAATCTTTAATCCTTTCAGGCATAGTGGCTTCATTTGAATCCACCACACTTTACCACAAGTAGTTCTGGTATTGTTTCTAGGTAAAAGTCTGAATTGTTTTAATGTGTAACCTAATTTGTATGCAAATTTATGAAAATACAAATTGTTTGCAAATTTCATCTCTATTTTATGTATTTTATTTCAATTGCCCAACATCCACCTCAAATTTGGTAATTAAGAGTTCTGTGACTCAAAGGGTTAAAGGCTATTTTGTAATTAATTACGTAAATTTGCTCCAAACTGTTTAGGAACCAAGATATTTTAGCAATGGAATAGCCTATTCATTTTATATTTTAATATTTTACCAAAATAATTTAATTTGGCAAAATGTCTTCATATTGTGCCAGCCTCTAGTTATAACACGTAAATTATAACTGCTTAAGTATCACTATCTTTCTCATATTCTTCTTTTCTCTTCTCCTCAGCTTAAAAAGACAGACCACTTGGTCCATTCTGCCTTAGAATAAATATTCCGAACATTTTCACAATATTTCAACTTCAAACTGATCTCTTGGCTTATGTTATCATGTCACAGGCCATTTTGACCTAAAACTAACCTGTTCATGATGATGACGATACCTATGAATTTCAAGCAATTTGAAACCAATGGGGGCACACAAGAGCATAACACGACATAATAGTAATTTCAAGGCATTTGTGGAAATTTTCACTTTGAAGTTTTTTTATTTCAAATCTAGATTATAAGCTGAAGTAAGGAAGGCATGCATGAAATGGGAAGGGTAAAATGAGATTTTCAAAAACATTTTATTTTAATTTCTTAATAAGTTTCTTCCTATTACCCCAGATCACATATAGATTGCTCATTCCTGTGTTAAAATCAGTTGCACTTTGAAGAGAACAACTGCCAGGATCACCAATTGTCTGCCGTAAACGAACACGAGATGGCAGCACATTCGTTAATGCAATTCAAATGGCAGTTATTACGTGACTCCTTATGTAACAACTAGATGGCAGCATAGTAAACCTGACCAAAGTTGTTACCGTCAAAACCTATAACGCTAAGCAATCTGGGTATATATATATTTTTTTTAATCCAATGCCACCAGGTTGTCTTTTCGACATTTCTGGTCTTCTCTCCTGGCTGTGGCTTAGGTGTAACCCACTTCTGAGGTTGGGGCGCCTGGAAGGCGGAGTTACATTACCCCGATGATGTGATAGGATGATTATGATAATGTAGTGCCAGGAGAGGTCTTAAATCTAAACAACCTAAATTCCAGACCATGGACGAACACAGGAATAATCCCCTTTAAGGAAAATTCCTGTGCTCTAACCAGGAATCGAAAGATGTCTACATATTCTAATATGATATAACAGCTATTAAAGACGCCCACGTGGAATTTATTACTGGTAAACTGAATGAACTTCAATGGTAACATTCTGGCAGTGTGCGAGTTAAGATTTCTGAAGAGGGGGATAGAGAATACCATCCATAAAATTATTATTATCCTCATTCGATACGGCTCAACGCTTGGTCGCACTGAGTTGCTTGTCTTGCATTTTGATCATAATAATAATTATATCCATAAGCAGGCTTAAGATAAGATGTGTAATTCCTAAGTTATTGATTGTTGTCAGCTTGCTGGTGATAGAACACATCAATATTATTTTATTTGCTTACTTTATAACTTACTGTACTTTATAAAGTATACTCGTATTAAAACAAATATATCTTATGAGAGGGATAGAAGTTATCCCTGGCAGGGATGTTAATATGAATTTATGAGAGGGGGATAACTTTCCAACAGGGGGAAATCCCCCCCCATCCCCACTGTTAATTCGCACCCTGCATTCAGGAGTCATTAAGTAATACCTATCTTCCCCTACATAAATCCAAACTTATGCTAAATGTTATATGCTGAATTTAAGTTACCAACAAGTCACGTAATTTATTAATAAAGTAAACTGGCATTAGAAGGTTTTTACTGTATCCATACAATTGCATGCATTTTATATCAGTTCCACTCTGTATCTGATTTTAACCAACATTTACACATATTTTATTACATTATGCGACTAACTTTTTGCAACATGTATCTGACTACATAAGAAACTGCATAAATTAATATAATGTACTTACTTACTGGCTTTTAAGGAACCCGTAGGTTCATTGCCGCCCTCACATAAGCCCGCCATTGGTCCCTACCTGAGCAAGATTAATCCAGTTTCTACCATCATATCCTACCTCCCTCAAATCCATTTGAATATTATCTTCCCATCTACGTCTCGGCCTCCCCAAAGGTCTTTTTCCCTCCGGCCTCCCAACTAACACTCCATATGCATTTCTGGATTCGCCCATACGTGCTACATGTCCTGCCCACCTCAAACGTCTGGATTTTATGTTCCTAATTATGTCAGGTGAAGTATACAATGCGTGCAGCTCTGCGTTGTGTAACTTTCTCCATTCTCCTGTAACTTCATCCCTCTTAGCCCCAAATATTTTCCTAAGAACTTTATTCTCAAACACTCTTAATCTCTAAGTGCCGGAGAATCAGTCCCATTCCGAGGCTTACTGTTAGGTTTCGTAACAAGCTGTTTTTTTACGGTGATGGGTTGTTAGCCCTTCGCCCAACCCCCAAGCTGGAGGACCACCCCTTATCGGCTAATATAATGTAACCATTTTAAAATAATAACTTCTAGAAGCTATTTTGATTCTTGGTGGAAGTATTGTGGGCAATAGGTACTTGACTAAAACGCATTACAAACTCGCCTTAAGATAAAGAAACAGCATATATGTATATGCTTTTCTTACAAATATGCCAAATGGTGGTAGAAAAAGGAGTAATTTGTATTACAGTGAACAAGCCAATGAAAGTAAACATGACAATAAAAATATTAAAGCATTCTGGTAGAATTTATAAAACAGTTGTATTATCGATTGTTCTGTATGGTTGCGAAACTTGGGACTCTCACTTTGAGAGAGGATCAGTAGCTCAGGGTGTTTGAGAATAAGGTGCTTAAGAAAATATTTGGGGCTAAGAGGTATGAAGTTGCAAGAGAATGGAGAAAGTTATACAAAGCAGAACTGCACGCATTGTATTCTTCACCTAACATAATTCGGAACATTAAATCCAGATGTTTGAGATGGGCAGGGCATGTAGCACACACGCGTAAATCCATAAATGCATAGTGTGTTAGTTGGGAGGGCAAAGGGAAAAAGACCTTTGGGGAGACCGAGACGTAGATGGAAGGAAAATATTAAAATGGATTTGAGGGAGGTGGTATATGATGGTAGAAACTGGATTAATCTTGCTCAGGATAGGGATTGATGGTGGGCGGCTTATGTGAGGACGGCAATGAACCTCCAGGTTCTCTAAAAGCCATATGTAAGGAAGTCATAAAATTGTACTTAAATCCCTATAAAAGGAATCAACTCTATAGGGCTAATTACCAAGCATTAGCAAGGATACTATTGACATATAGCAGCAAGACAACCATAAAAAAAAATCTGATAAGACTGAAAACAGCAGAGGTGAATTAATATGTACTAAAAAGTTCAGGGCTGCTCGTAAAATAATGAAATGAGACCATAACAGGCCACGTGGTTTAAGATACAGAAGACGACGATGGAGGAATGAGTCCCTCCCCTCCCTGTATACACATACATACAGATATACATATTCTTTAACATACGTAAAAAGTATACTTAAATCTATTCTTATTTGTATTGGCAATAATTCGTAGCTGCTGGGCTTGGCAAATTGTTAAATACCCAATATCCGATTGAAAGAAGACTACGGGATATACCTCTTTCTTAATCTGTTTCCCGCTGAAGACACTAAGTCCTTAACATTTATCTAAAAAATGTTAGTGCTGACGTCAATTAGGTTACTATGGAGAACCAATTAGAAGTAGCCCGAGAAAACTAGTCATCGCTCATCACTAATTTCACTTCAACTTTCCGAGATAAGAACCTCGATCTTCAGCAATCATTCGACTAATAATGCTTTCATACTCTTTACAGAAAAAAAAAATATGAACAAATTTTAATCTACAAAATCATGTCCTTGCTGTTTTCACCAATTTTTCACAACACATTGCAACTGTCTGCCTATAATGTTTTTCACGCAACTTAGTACATATATCTCATCTTCTTCGTGGCTGCAATATTTTATCTGAGCGTATGTAATATTAAATTTACCGTAAATAAAAGCGACTGGGTCTTAATAATACAACTACAGTAGCTAACATTGCTTAAGAGAGAAGGCTCGTCTTGTTCTGGACCTCTACGAACCAAGTCGCATGAAAAGATGAATAGTAGCCCATAGTAGTGCATACATTTTCATCTTCTCTCATGTGCATGTGTACAGCGGTACAGCTGCGCTGTGCACTGCCGTGTCCAGTCTACATCCGCGAGCGGTGGAAGATAAAATGTATGCACTATATTTGAGAACTGTTGTATTATTTGCTCATGAACACAAATTTTTATGTGGAATCTAATCAATATTTAGTTTACTTTTTTTTTTTTTTTTCGTATTATCACAGTCTACTATATACAGTCGCGAAGCTTGAGGTGTTTTTTTGCAAATCTCGTGATAAAGCGCTCCAAGCAGTTAGCAACTAGAAACAATAGACTGTCCATGGTCGACTTTGGACTGTGTCGTATTTCTATCGAGTGCTGGCTCGTTACTTATTTCACATTGATGCTTGTGAAATGTTCGTTATTGGTTGTAATGAAAATGTTAATGGCTAAAATATAATATTTGGAATAATAATATGGGACAAGGAGGAGACGTTTGTAGTACTATAAATTGTAGCAACAGTAAGAGAAAGAGGCCAGAGTTATCCTTTGTCCGATTTCCGAAAGATTCAGAAAGGTTCCTGGGTTTCCACAAGAATGCTGAGCAGAAACAAAACTCTTAATTTTGAAGTTCTTTGTGACTGTTAGAATACATTATATCCTTAAATTTCACAATGAAATGTTTCAGTCTAACCGAAAGGACATTAGATACCGGTTAAAGTTCTGTCACTTAGGCTGCTAAATTTCCAGAGAAATAAAGGTTAGGTCTACTTTTTTTTTCAGAGGATATATTTTTAATTGTAGCTACTAATTTTGTTATTATTTTTATGTGTTATGTTACTAAAGACGTAGAAAAATTAAGTTTGTTTTAATGAAATTTATTGATCACGTTTTATTTTCAATTCTGGTGGGACTATTATTGCTTAGGCCTATTTTTTTCAAAGGATGTGTTTTTAATTATAGCTGTTAATTTTGTTGTTATTTTTATTTGTTGCTTTACTAGAGGCGTAGAAAAAGTCTGTTACAATAATATTTATTGATCACGTTTTATTTCCAATTCTGACGTGATTATTATTCTTTAACCTCATCCCACTTTGTTAACTACGTAAGCCTACACTACAAGTACCGGTACACGTAAGTTACTCCATTAATTTATATTTCCATTATTGTTGTTGTAAAGGGAACTGCAAATTAATATGTATTGGTTTCATAGTTAATTATCGCTATAATCTTGAATGAGTGAAGCTATTATAGTAAATTTCAGTTCGTTTTGCACAAACAAAAATTATATTACTTATTTCTTGCAGTATCTTCGAGTTTATGGTGGAATTTAATATACTTCATTAAAATAATAAATTAACTTTATGCATTTAATATTTCAATAATGGAAGGAAGGTGTTAATTTTTCCAAAAGAACACGACAACGAAAGTGTAACATATTTTGACGTCTGCTACGAGAGAGATCTGCGATGATGAGGCGATAGTAGCGATCCTAGTGGTGGGCAACTACCCATGTTTGCATTTTTACTACATATTGAGCTTCGCGACTGTATATAGTAGACTGTGGTATTATACTTCATAATGATCTCGATACATAACCTCAAACTCAACGCGTTATCTGCGTTAGTCTAAACAAACTTAGAAAGGAAGGGGGTGCTTCAAGAACCAACTTAACAATTAAGTCATTCTGCGTACAAAAGTTTTTATTGGCACTATTTTCAACGCTTAACATAACGTATTAAAATGTCTAGTTACAGATATAATTAAAAAAAGAAAAAGATACAAGCTTTCATTGTGAAGGACGAAAAAAACGGCATAAAAGTCTTAGTATTTCTACAACAGAAGACCTTCTAAATTTATTCATATGGAATAGCGTGGCATTTATTCAAACACCTGAACAAATTGACTTGTCAACATTAATTTTGTTTCTTGCGAAAACGCCATTCTTATCATGACGTTCATAAGTAGGTATATGTGAAACATTCAAACGGCTTCTACTGTTTTCCAGGGATCTAAATTCATTTTTAATAAACGTATCTTTGTATTACAGGAGCAATGCAAAAGTCACACACAGAATGCAGCTATACATTTATTAACCTCGTAAGGACTAGGAGTCACAATTTACCATAACCAACTTTTATCTAGGTTTAAAGACTTTCTGTAACACGTCAAAATATTCGCGTTCACAAAAACCAATCTGATATTGCTCAATATTTCATGCTAACAGATGAAAATTAATGTACTGCTGCAAATACACACAAGGACACATTTTGGCACAGTCCCAATCATAACAATAACAGTGCATGTCAGCTGCTCATTGGGCTTTCAGTTATGCACCACTTCGACTGCCAATAGTTTTATGATCTTTGCTTGACTGGGAGACTGTCAATGATATGAAATTGTAGATCTAAGAACATGTCCTTCAAAACGTGAATGAAGTGAATATGCAATAAAATTTTAACATGAAGCCTGAACTATAACATTTTTCAATGACACTATTATATTATGGGTTATATGACGTGCTAATTATAACACACTGTAAAGAGTGGGTGAAGAAAGAATAATGCTGAAACTGATCAGGAAGAAAAGAAGAAATTGGCTGGACCACTGGCTAAGAAGAAACTGTCTACTGAAGGATGCGCTGGAAGGAATGGTGAACGGCAGAAGAGTTCAGAGAAGAAGAAATTTGATGATAGACAACATTAAGATACATGGATCATATGCAAATACTAGAGGAAGGTGGAAAATAGGGAAGATTGGAGAATGCTGAGCTTGCAGTGAAAGACTTACCCTTGGTAAGAACACAATGAATGAATGAATGAATTAATTAATTAATTATCCATAGGAACCATACATTGTAGTTTTCAAAACAGCATCATACTTGTGGCTTGCTTCTGTTTTTTGGCATATCAATATAAGATTTAATAGCTAGATCTTTCCAATATTTGGTTCAGCTTTTACAAGTGTTGGCAAGTATAATTCTAGTTATTAACTATTTCCTTTCTTACAGAAGGTACAAATAGATAAATCCAAAAGTTCTATTTTGTACAAACATTCAATCATGTCTTAATTGTACCCTATGTTACTATTGCTTTTATTCTTGGTTTTGTAAGGTATTTCATGTATAAATCTTGTACTATGGGCAATTTTTTCCACGAGATTTATCAAGTACATTTAGTCACATGTTTACAATTTGATTTATATTTATATTCTTATGAGAAAATGTGCATGTTTATGATTTTTTTCTGCCTCTAATGGGATAACTTTGTCTTTTGCCTATTTTATATATATTATTTTAATGTACCGAAGTACATATGATATTTCCACGCCGGGGTGGGTATCCGGTGTGGCTTAGTGGATAAAGCGTCAGCACGTAGAGCTGAAAACCCGGGTTCAAATCCCGGTGCCGAAGAGAATTTTTCTCCGTTCCATTATTCTTTCATCGTATGATGACGCAGAATATCTGCATGGAAATATCGTATGTACTTCGGTACATTAAAATAATATATATGATATGCATAAATCACTTCGTGATTTAAGACGGCGCTTATTCCGTCAGTTCCTGGCCAACTAGTCACTCATAAAGAGTGCACCTCAGCACATGTGTGGACTTCGGTCCTACGTTCATAGACATCTATGACAAAGTGCAGAGGGCGGCCACTAGAGGGAACCCAAGAGTTGGAACTTAAATTGAGACTATTCTGTCCGATGCCAGGGTGGGTATCCGGTGTGGCTTAGTGGATAAAGCATCAGCACGTAGAGCTGAAAACCCGGGTTCAAATCCCGGCACCGGAGAGAATTTTTCTCTGTTCCATTACTCTTTCATCATTTTGCCTATTTGTCTACAATAAAATAATTTGCTTCTCATTAACCAATTACGTGATTCTGGGGTACGTTCTGAAGTTGACAAGCATTGAACAATACAAAACTTGCAATGAAGCTAAGTAACTAATATTTAGTTATGACAATACAATTTGACTACATGAAAGAGTATGAAACAATACCAACTATTTACAAATTGGACAATTGGTAGTGAAAACCAAGGGCGCCAATGTGTATTTTCCTGCCCGGGGAGGGGGGGGGGGGGAGAAAATGCTACCAGAATGGTATATAACCTCCCCAGAAAAAATTTTCAGTGGTTGAACACTACATAGGCACTCATATTTGCGATAATCTTCAATGAAACTAATCGAACATGCTGGCATTTTCAGCTTAAAAGATTCACAATCACTAAACAAAACAATTTTCAGTTTATTTGCAGTCACCTAGAACAATCAGCTACTCACTGCATGCTACGGTTCAACAGATACCCACTGGTGATGCTGCATGCACTCTCATTTTTAGTGGAAAAAATATGTACAATTGAATGCTTTAATTCACTCTTGCATGCATTGCTTGAATGTGTGAAGTTGAAAGAAAAGTTAAACCCTGAATTGGAAACATGAAAATAATAAGTAAAGCTGTTAAACTGTGCACTTAAAAAATATTCTAATAAGAGTATCTATCAGAAAAAAATAACTGTAGATTTCTCTTGCTCTTTCAAGTCCAGTCTCTGTATGCCTTCTACAAAAAAAAAAAAAGGCCTAACTGCTAAGTACGGGAATGATGACAACGTTCTTAAAGTAATTTACAGCCAATTTCAACAAAAGCCTACATAATTTAATTTTTACGTAAATATATCAACCTAAAAAAAATATTACAGACCTGAAGGGGAGGGGCTCCCCTTTATTCCCCCTAATAGACGCCCATGGTGAAAACGCTTATATTTTTTTTTTTTTTATATAATTTCTATGCTCGAATGGGGCACAACAATAATATTCCTTAGTAAGATTCACTTTTATTTGTTGATTACACTATTTATTTTCAATGTCTAAAATTATTCCATCAGCAAAACACTTAAGTCGACTGAGGTTGAAAACGGGGAACAACACACTTGAACTACCATTAACTACAATCTACAACCATAATAAAGTATCTTCGAGTCAATTACAATTCCTACTGTTGCACATTTCAATAACTATTGCGCAAGGTGCATTGATGCTATAAGCATTAAAAAGAGAAAGCATGCCTGCAGACACTTGATCAATAGATCCTAATCTCAAATTCTACTACCGTGGTGAAAATGTTTACAGTATCAATATTACATTACTTTTGTTTCACACTGCTTGCCAACTTAATTGCAGTAGAAATGTACAAACGTCAAGATTAGAAAAAGTAGCTATTGACCATTGAGAGTTTGGTTGAATAAATGTGAATTTCAGTATGTGTTTAATTACGTAATTACACTTGAAATCTAATATTAATTGAACTATTACCATTTTATCCTTTATTACGATATGTAAATAATTCAAGAATTTTACTACAACACCAACCTCCTGAGTCTTGAGAGTAGGCCTATAGTATACTATTCCCATATATCATACATGATTTACGATATAAGATGTGCAGACTCGAAGTATAGTATAATATACCTACATTTGTGCCCTAACTGTAACCTGCAGAAATTTTTCAGCTTTTTTCCCCTCATGTCAGTGACATTTTTTTGAAGTATAGAATTGTTTATTTGGCCATTATTCAGTCTATCATTCAATATGGTATAATTGTTTGGGGTGGAAGTACAAAAATTAATCTTAGTCCGTTAAATTTACTACAAAAACGAATAATTAAAATTTGTTTGAAGAAACGTTTCGATTATCCAACTAAATTAATTTATTCTGAATTTAATGTATTTAATATTGAACAAATTTATAAGTAGGCCTATACGCTGCTACAATTTTATCATAAAAATCGTAATAAGTTTGTATTACAGACACACAATTATGACACAAGACGAAATATTAATTCAACATTAGTAGAACCTAAATGTCTCACATCTGCTGGTCTAAAGCATAGCATAAATTTTGGCCCTTGGTTGTACAATGCTTTAACTAAATTACACCCAGAACTTCTAACATGTAACCCACTAACATATAACAAGAAAATTAGAAACGTGTTAATATCTTCAATTTGATTAAATAAATTTATAGCCTATGTGTATGAATTAATCAACCTATATTATATTTGTATTCTATAATTTTGAAATATATATTAGTCCTACTTTTCACGTGCGATATTATTCTTCTATAGTGTTAATATTATATTATATAATTCCATTTCCGCTGTAATTATATTTTAGTTCCTATTTTATTTTACTTATATATTTATATTATTATTATTATTTTTTATTTTAATATTATATCTGAACTGCGACCGAGCACGAGCGCTGCTCATTCGGTCTCAAATTTTGTTAATACTACTGTATCTTCTTTTTATATTGCTTGTATTATTTTATTTGTATTTCTCTTTGTTTGTTTTGTAATTATATTTCTTTATTCTGTATATTTGAAATAAATAAATAAATAGCCTATTTAACTTTAAAAATAAAACAACAAATGTCTCACGACTCAGGAGGCTAAGGCTACAAGCTGTGAAACAAGTAGCCTAATTTTATTCTAAACTATATACAGATTCAATAATAAGAAAATACATACTAAACAATACTGCGGTTTTTCAAAAAGCATATAGGCCCCTAGTCATATTTGTTTTCTCCATTCAGAGATTATGGAACACCAACACCTGTTACACTACCATTCATACTTCACGAACTTCACCTGTATCCATGTAAAATTTGTTATATTTTTGGGATTATTAATAATACTAACAACTAAATCTCTTAAGTAATGCGTAATTTATTTAGTTTTCACTATGGTGAATGCTATTTGCATTAAAAATTATGTTTATATCGCTTTATTAATTCCCAGCTAACATTTGGTAAAGAAAATATAAAAAAAAAATAATACAGTTGTAAATACTGAAAAGAGAGTCACATGACAACCTTACATCAATGTAGGTACTAAATAATTTTACTTTATACTTCTCTATACCATGAGTAAATAATCAGCACAGACACACGCCCTTATAAATAAAACTATGTTGCAGAATAGCATTTGCTTATAGGCCTAGCTAGAAAAAAAATTATCAATTAGGCTAAACAAATAGAACGCATATATTCATTAATTCATCCCAAACATCTTACAGGCTAAAGCATCTACATCAATCAGAACGTTGCTTGGTAGCCCCTAAGTTTGATGTTACCCCCAACAAACTCCTTGTTTAATCAATAAATTTATTTCTGTTAAAGGGTGTCTCAGAAATAAGTGGATAAAAATTGTATTAAAATATTACTTTTATGAAGTTTGTCACTCTTTTTTATAATTATGACATGATAATGAATTCAATTTCCTTCAATACTTTTTACATGTCCTAAGAACACACAGTATTATCACAGTCTACTATATACAGTCACGAAGCTTGAGTTTTGAGGGTGCTAGAAACAACAGACTGTGCCGGTACTATTTTGCATTGTCTGTAATGAGGCGATATTAGCGAACCTAGTGGTGAGCAACTATCTAATGTTTGCATATTTACTACGTATTGAGCTTCGTGACTGTATATACTAGACTGTGGTATTATCTAAAATGTACATCTGGCTATGTATATGTTTACCTGCAACTACATTGTGATACAGTACACAATTATGACCTTTTAAGTATAATTTTTTCTATACGTAGGAAGAGTTCAATAATAATTATCTTGTGGGGGGGGGGAGCAAAAGGGCTTAAGTCACTCTATGCAAAATTTACAGGAGGGACTTTCACAAATTTAAACAACTGCTGTAAATCCGAAAAGTGGCATGTTTCGGCTATTTCATGAATTTCTTTATTGTTGACGTCACTGGTTAAGATCTCTCTTAGGAAACAGGTTTAATGAAGGAATATAAAATTAAAATCTTATATCACAAAAAGTGATGACTTAAAACCTTTTGCCTGCCCACCGGACAATTTTTATACCTGGTTGCAAAAGCATTACTACAAAAGTTTGAGAATAGCCTATTTATTTTTTATTTTCCTTTGGTTTTTCCGTTTCTTCAAAATACCCACATAATTGTTACACCAAAATTGTGACCACATGACAAGTCGTACTACTAGTGAATGTCTAATGTATGTTTTAAAATGCTATTTCTTATTTTTGGTTTAAAAGGTACGATATTTTTATTAAATTATTTTAACTGGAATGACGAACCTCGCCAATTCTTATATCATTATTGTACGCATTGTAGAAACCGGTATTTTATTAATGGGGAAATTACAGTAGACAACAGAATATCCCAGAAAGACTAACCCGTAAGTATAGAAGTTTATGATATAATGAAGTACAAATTTATTACTGGGTAAAGAACTGAAAAATACTAATTTCATAAAACAAAAAGTTTGCCCCAAAAGCAAAATGAAAACTCAATTATGTTAATAATATCCAAATATGAGTTGGCCAATTTTTGTTCCGCAGTAACAATTAAAATTTACACTTCATGTTTACTTACTTACAAACTGATATTTTGCCCCACCCCCATTAGCTTTATAACGTAACTACGAATTATCTTAACTTTCATCACACATTCATTAGAATCGAAATTCCATTTTTGGGGTTAAAAAGTTAAACAGAAAAATTTTAAATATGCAAATCTATAAAAGTACAGAACTTCTTATAATAAGAAAATACTGAATTATATTTTTGCAGTGGCCGATAATTTTTAATTAATTTCATATTAAGAGAAGTTAACAAGATAAAATCAATACACGACAGGTATGCAGAACACCAATCAATTACAGATTTCTGTAACAAAATTCATGATAAATATCGCTATCAAACATGCCCTACTAATTAATACTACGCCATACCGAAACACGCTCATTAACTTTTTTTTAGAGGAGTAATAAAATTGAAATGATTAAATGCAACCTGCTGTTTTAAGGTTTAGAATTTCATACACTGAATAACAAACGTGTAGGGACCAATTTGTAGACACTCCGTATATTCTCAACACAATGCAGTTTTACCCTAGGCCTTGAATTAATAACACCGTATCACCCATGACAGTTCATATATGCACGTGACCTACCCATTCATATCGCATTTCTCATTAATCTCAAATCACCTTGTGTTTACGTAAGTTTACTGGCAAAGCGGGCACGAAATGTGCCTGCATGCTGTTACAGACTTACCACATGGACAATGATAAAGAGAATGAACAAGTCATCTAAGCACACGCAAATCAAAACCATTTTAGTATTATTTCAGAGAAACGGGCACATATGAAATAAGTTGATATTTTTTACTTACAAATTACTATTATCCTTCTTTCTTTTTAACGACGCCGTATCAACTATTAAGTTACGCTATTTAGCGCCGATGAAATTGGTGATAGCGAGATGATATTTGAAGATTTAAAGCAGAGGATTCGCCATGGGATTATTTGACATTCACCTTACAGCTGGGGAACCTTCGGAGGGGGGGGGGGGAACCCAACCTGGCAATGGACCCAAGTGAGGCAGAATACATGCCATTACGATCTGTAAATGACCTCATAAAAAAAAAGTAACGACCACCTTTATGACTTACAATCTTACATTTAAACTTTTAATGAGTGAGTATGGTAATGATCTTCAAAGGATCAAAATATAAAATGTCAAACTTTAACAGTAATGTGGAGATTTAACTGAAGATAAATAATTAAGCAATTAAGTATAAATGTAAGCTCTCCTAAACAGAGAAATGATTGCAATGTCTTACCCAAAATTATTTTCGTACCAACATAAAAAAAATTGTAATGAAATTTTTTGAACTAGTAATGTAACTTCAGTCTGCTACATACAGTATACACTGAAGACCCATGTACGTTTAGAGAACTCTTTCGTTACTGCCATTGTTTAATAAACTCTATAGGCCTACAAAGGCTATCAATGACATTTTTTTTTCATTCACGAACCATGACGTAAATAAAGATTCACATATTATCTCAGTATTGTAAAGAACTTAAAAATTATGTACTACATTGAAATAAAAGAAATTGTATGCACAGAGTTGAGAAAGTCACCTGTAACTTCAAGAAATATTTATTCTTATTCAATGCAAATATTGTATACGTTTGAATTATTATGAATTTCATCTAAGAAACCCCAAGTTCACACGTTTAGGCATTATGAAGTAGTCATCATAGTACTTCCACGTTTTAAAACTGAATGAGACAACGAAGAGAAGGGGAAGTACGTGAAGTTTGTGACGTCATACTACATTATTCTATTTATTAACGTATTAAACACAACCCTGTGTATTTTGCATTTAAGTTTAAATATAAATACGTGACAGTTAATTTGTTACATAGCTCCATAAATAGAAAGAAAAACATATAGGTAGGCAAGAAATTTAACATTTCTGTACCGAAATGTATATCCATGTAATACATGAAGTAACACGATAATCACTTACTTACGTGTTACTTACAAAGTTGACAGAAATTGTATCAGATCAAATGTTCTCGGTATGGATTGTTTTACAGAAATATACTGTTAAAATGCCTGATTTTCTAACCCATAGGCGATGTTAAACTCACAGATAAACAGAAAGATGGGAAGTCTGGAACTTTTAAAGCATAAGTTCCTTGCCCCTTCTAATATTGGAATCTGTAACCTTGTCTTATGTAATAGTGTTAATCAGAAACTGTAAATAACGGAATACGCCATATCAATAGTGCCCCTCCCATCAAGATCCTCCCCCCTATTTTTATAATAGAATACAGGTCATTTTTTAAAAAACACAAAATATGTAATACAGTACACACAGGCTTATTTTGGTACCAAGATCAAAATTGTGAGTTATTTTTCAATCTTCCCAATATTTGCCATGGGTATGACAAACAGCAAATCTCAAGAAAAGTCATACACCGAATTTGTTCACATAATATAGGCTATTATAATGAGTAGCAACACAAAATGAAGTACTTAGGATTAATATTTAAACCAATGATAAGCAGTATAATGGCCTAATTTTATTCACTGCAAATGAATTTATGATTTTGAAAAAAAAAAAAAAAAAAAACCTCAATGAAGAATGTTCGCAAAGCTGGTTTTCGGTCTACTCTCCAGGATTACACAAAATTCCGAGAAATACCCCTAACCCCATTTCGCAACCTAATGCCATACTAAAAGTATACGATAACGAAATGTTAACTGTAACATCATTATACCTATCAATAAAAATACACGTGTCCATTCACATTTCTTCTAATATCCCAAGTTTCCCTCCCTTCACAAAATCATTTTTAGTCTGAAAAGTGACCATCATCAGCATACGCTATATCTAAAAGTGTACAAAATATTTCACACACGTATTAAATTATGAAATAACCATTCTCTTCTAATATGAAACTTACATCTACTCCATTTGCACTAAAGTGCAACAAAAAAACAACCAAAAATTATGCCTCGCCCTTTAATGTAATATATTCCACGTAAATCTGAATCCGAGGATAAAACGATATAAAATCCACTAAGACTGCACGAAGTATAAATCCTCCTTATGTATTTTCTTATGTTGTCAATTAATTTCTTAATTGATCACAGTAGCCTACAGAGCCAATGTAAAGCGTCATATTCAGATACCTTGGGTAGCCTATACACCTGCATTCACACCTTTAGAACAGGTAAGTGTAAGGGTGTAACCACCGAGGTGTAAACTTCAACAAGTTGAAGAAATGAAAACAAACAGGAATGAGACGGTACGATGAAATTAGTTTCTGATTATGTACACGATTCCCTATAGAGTCTAGTTTACAATTGATTTCACTGTATGAGGTCTATATAAAGAATGTAAATTACACAATACACACAAACACACACATTCTCAAATATCATACACAAAAGACGTCCACAATATGTATTTCTGGATACACTACTGGATTTAGCTGTTTGAAAGAAATGGCAATTGAAACCTTTGATGGTAATTGTGACAATCTGATAAACATCAACTAGGTAATTTTCTCTTTCTCTGATGCGTTATTTCTCAAAGGACGGAGTATGTGTACAAAATATGTTTGGTTATAAAATAAAAATGAAGACAGACTTTTATGACGTGCCATCGTGCCATTTGTAGGCAAATTATATCAAATCAGTTTTTCTATACAGGTGTAATGGCATCTATTTAAGTGCAACTCCACCCACATACTACATATTTTCAATACAGCACAACGATTCGAATTCTACGACCCACAATACTGGAAGTAATATGACAGTACGCCCTAATAAGGAATAAACCATTATGTATCTAAGGCTATGGTCCTATACGACTGCAGTAAGTGCATTATTCCACAAACATATTGCAACGCTGCATTTTGTTTAAGTGACTACTCCCACTAAAAGTCGACTCACTACAAGTGCAACAAAACGAAACGAACACACAACACTTGGAAACTGATATTTCAAAACAGCATGACTCAATCTATTGCAGAAGGAGCCATTTCTGATTTTGCTCTACATATTTAACGAATTTAAAACATACGAAGCGGTAAAGTTAAAAGTTGAGTTCGATTGATTGCAATATAATATAACACATTTATATATATTCCAACACAGTATTTATGTGCATATATTCATTTCCTACATAAACCCGGAAACCATGTGCCTTATCATTAGGCTTCTTTTATCGAACTTTTCTTGGTGAACGGATGCAAGAGACACCGCATTCGTAATTTACAGGCTCAGTAATTCAGTGAATAATCATTCTAAGTAAAAAAATATAAAATTAAGATAGCTGTCATTTTAAAAGCATAATGTGCACTACAGTTCCGCAAAACTAGGAAATCTTACCGTTGTGAAGAGTCTTCAAACTCAACACAATTTCTCACGGAAACCTGCAAAATGGCCGACACAGAAGGCACATGCCATAGAAACGTTGCATCATGGGGTTGCAACAGCGGTTTAAGCTGCTATCTGTTGGAACGCACGCGAACGTTAACATTTATAAAAACTTGCGAAACGTGATTCGTAAACTTATGTAATATATTACAAATATATCACACAATATTATGGATAGCAATTAATTTAGACTGATCTCGTGTAACAACGATATAGCTGTCGGACTAAGTTAAATAAATAATTTAGTCTAAGGATACTAGATTATTATAAAACCGTATTACACGTTTAGTATTAACCAATTAATTATCATTTTAAAGCAATTCTATCTGCTTATTCTTAATATTGGCAATAAAAAATAAAATTTGGTCTCACTATTTATCAGCATTGCAATCAATAACACACGAAGGTGTCGTATGACGGTCATGCATATACTTCATGCGCGCGCATATGCACAAGAAAACTACTAATGCAAAACTTCTGCGATTTCATTTTATATGCCATATTACGACCGTGTTGCCCTTTAAAAAATTAATGAGCAATGAAAAGCATAATAATGTCGTTTAAATAAATGCGTCAAAGCAAACATTGAATTTCAGTTTTTGTCACGAAAAAGTGCAGCTCTAAACTTCAAATCAAATTCTTCTCTTTCTCATCTTCAGAGAACTCTGCGCAATGTAAAATACGAAGAGTGCATTCTATCACTCGTTAAAATTACGAAGAAAAATAAAGTACCAGTAGTGAAACATTTGCATAATCTTTCGTCCGCTATACAATTACTTGCACAATTTGTCAGTGAGTTACATCTTCAATGCTGATAAAGACGAAATATGAAATCTTATTTTTATGTATATGTATGTATATGTATATGTACATATTTATTGTTAACGGAATGTATATTTTATTTATTTATTGTTAACGGAATGGATAAGTGGTACTTTAATTACTATAGATAGGCCTATTATAGAGTTCGACGTTCATGGAATTGACAATTCAAGCAATAATAATAATAATAATAATAATAATAATAATAATAATAATAATAACAGTAATTACTATTAGGTACTAAATAATAATAATAATAATAATAATAATAATAATAATAATAATAATAATAACAATAACAATAATAATTACTATTACTTATTATTATTATTATTATTATTATTATTATTATTATTATCGTCATCATCATTATTATTATTATTATTATTATTATTATTATTATTATTATTATTATTATTATTTACACATTTTGCGAATTTTGGCTACACATTTTTGTACATTTATGTAAATGAAATATTTCATTATATCACTTACCGATATTTAACAAAAGTATGGCCAATTTAAAACTGATATTACAGTAAATAAAAATAAAATAATAATACACTAAATTTTATAATAGAACTAACTTTAATTTTTCTGGCAAGTTTTGCTTTACAAAAATAATTGATGTTCGCATTTATAATTAACTGTCCTGAGACCGAAAAACATTTTTTAAATTTTTGTTTGCATGCTTGTGTGTTGTCACCTTTTCAAGCGATAATGGCTGAACCAATTTCTACGAAAATTGCGTCCCACTTAGATTTTAGGTTATATGGCATTCAAAATACTTTCTTTAAAACGGGGGTTATAAGGGGGACTGAAGTAAATAAATCTAAATATCTTGCTTATTATTGATTTTGTAGGATAATATTACGTAACAAAAGCTGCTTTAAAAATGTTTCGGACAAGTTTTACTCCAAACAAAATTTTTATAAAACCGATATTTAACGATATATAACATGAGTTTTAAAATAACAATGAGATTTATATCCGTGCCGCCTCAATCAGGCTGATATATTAAAATGAAAACAAATGACTGCGATTATTTAAGGTGGCCCTGTATAACAAGCACAAGATATTCATTCAACACTTTTTTTAATTTATTGAGTATGTCCGAACTAGTAAAACCCATATTCAGAGGCTGTACAAAGACAGATATATAATAATGTTACACAACAGAGTAATATACATATTTGTTCGGGGTTCAATCACAGTCTAGTATATAGTCACGAAGCTTGAGTTGATGAGGTTGCTAGGAACAATAGACTGTGCAGGTACTATTTCGCATTGTATGTAATGAGGCGATAGTAGCGATCCTAGTGGTTAGCAACTATCTATGGATGCATATTTATTACATATTGAGCTTCGTGACTGTATATACAAGTCTGTGGTTCAATCTTGAAATAAAGACAGGAGAAAGAAGAAGAAAAACTAAAGAAAAAATTTAAGTACAGTAATTAACACAAGATAGTAAGCCTATAAATTACAAACAATTCATTATACGATAAAATGCGTAATTAAAATTTGAAGAATTTATAACTAACGTTCATAAGTAAATGAAATTAATAAATAGCATTACCGGTAATTATCTTCCGCTATGCTAATTTCTCTTAATAAATTTCTTTAATTTTAACTTTAAAATTCATCCTACTTATATTTTCTAGATCAGGATAATAAAAAATGAAATTTGTTATGTAGTTTTAATCAGTAGTTGAATCCATGTTTCATAATTTGGCCCCGGATTTTTTATGTAATATCAAAGTGCGAAATATATACATAAAAATGTAGTAAATATCGGGGGAAATATGTAATTTAATATATGTATGTAATATTAATAAAATATGTAATTTAAAATCACTGTTTATTAATGCATTAAATTAAAATGTCGTCACAATTTAACTGGTCAGTTGAAGTGGGAGGATGCAGCCTGGAAAGTCGATTTGCCATTTCCACCCTATTGTATAGCTTGCAAATACAACTTGTCTCTGCCACAAGCTATGCCTTTTCTTATGCCTTAAGATTTCCTAGAAAAATATTTTTGTGTCGCACACATAATGGTATTTTGACTTACCTGACATCCCACCCAAACCCCTCGCTAATAGCCTGCTTTCAATTTGTAACAGAGTTAAATGATCGGCACACCTGAACATCCCAGATTCTGAGAAAGCATTAGTGCAAATGTATGGAGTTGAGGCACTCCAAACTACTTATGTTCTACAGGTAAATGGTTGGAATCCCAAGTTTTACGTTTATTTTTATTTTTAAAAGAACTATTCTCTTAAACCAGTTCTAGAAATTGAAGTATTTTCTATAGTTGTGAAAAGAACACAACGACGTCAGTTCCGGGCCCTCCCTCTTTACTATTCATCGTGTACTGTAGTCTGGGTCAGCTTACTTCATACCCTAAGGGTGAAACCTAACTATTTTTCCCCCATTACTACATGTGCTAGTGGATTGTGGTGATTTTCTAGTTTGCAGGTTGAATTTTCTTTTGCCAACTTCGTTTCGAATTTCGATACTGACAAATCCTACAAATGGTAGTGATTTTGTAACTAATATGTTGGCAGCTGAGACAAATATCGGCAATATTTGTCGGTATTGGAGTTCCATGAAATTAAAATTGTACTAGATTTCTGAGCCGGTTACTGGAAGCTAGTGAAATTTGAATACACTAATAATTAATTAATATCAGTATTAATATTAATAGAATATATATATTATTTATTTTATGTGTTGCGTTGTGGTTATAATTCAAGACTATAGTCAGGTAAGTTTTCGGAGTTAGTACTAATAATTTCATGTGGCCAAACAAAATACATTTTTAGGTTAGGTCTCGTGAAGCAATTGTTTAGTCAAACCAATGAATTTCGTATTGCCAAACAAAATACTTGACATGTTGATCCCTTTCCTGTATAGTTTGCCTACGAAAATATGTTACAAATTATTGAATTATTTAGAATAACCTTCCAACATAAAGTACGGTAAGTAAATAAGTCATTTAATATGTAGGATAGTGTGATTTCTGGTAACAGTTGGCAACACTGACAAGACGGCAATATTTGCTGTTTAGGAACCGTTCTTATGTGACCCTCACTATATAGTGAGAACAAAAGCCGGCCCTTCAGGCGTGTTATTGGACAGGGACGTTAAGATTTATCTCTAGTATAGTCCGGGTCAGCTTACTTCATACCCTAAGGGTGAAACCTAACAATTTCCCCCCCCCCCCATTACTACATATGCTAGTGGATTGTAGTGATTTTTTAGTTTGCAGGTTGAATTTTCTTTTGCCAATTTCGTTTCGAATTTCGATACTGACAAATACTACAAATTGTAGTGATTTTGTAACTGTTAATGTTGGAAGCTGAGACAGACTGGAGTTCCTTGAAATTAAAATTGTACTCGATTTCTGAGCGGTTACTGGAAGCTACTGAAATTTGAACATACTAATAATTAATTAGTATCAGTATTAGGGCCTAATATTAATATATAATAGTTATTTTATGTGTTGCTTTGTGGTTACAATTCGAAACTGTAGTCAGGTAAGTGTAAATAAATATAACATACTTGAGTGATAATGCAGGTGGGAAATCGATAGAAATACTAGCCTATTTCACATTTAATTAATTTCTTTCGTGTTTAGATTTTTATTGCAATAATGACAAAAAGAGGAAAAAGCATGGAAGCGATTCCACCAATAAAGCTTAAAGCGTGCTGCGAGAGTGGGGATAACTTCCTCTACTGGCGTTCTGTTCTTTCAGATTTAACCGAAAGAAGATAATGAAGCAGGAATAAAATTATGCTCACGGAGACAGCAATTATAACCAGAATAGCAAAATTATTAGGAGTTAAGTATACTTAAGCATGCATTTCATGGTTATATTCTGTTTTCGGAATGGTCAAACACAATACATTTTTAGTTTAGGTCTCGTGAATCAGTTGTTTAGTCAAACCAATGAATTTCATATTACCAGACGAAATACCTAACATGTTGATCTCTTTCTCGTATAGTTTGCTTACGAAAATGTTACAATTATTGAATTACTTAGAATATCTTTCCAACATAATGGTAAAGTACGGTAAGTAAATAAGTAATTGAGTATGTAGGATCGTGATTTTACTTCATATGGTGATATCTGGTAACCAGGGGCGGACGCAGGATTTTTTTTCGGGGAGGGATTTGAGGAGATAGTAAAAATGGAGTAATGAGAAATAAGTTTATATACTCATAATTTGTTTCCGAGTCACAAACATTTACAAGTTGGCCTGAGTAGCGTAGTCGGTATAGCCTTCTGTGCTCGAAGTTGTGGGTTCTGTCCCAGCACAGTTCGATGGCATTTAAGTGTGCTTAAATGTGACAGGCCTCATTCGGTAAATTTATTGGCATGTAAAAGAAGTCCTGTGGGAAAAAATTCTGGCGCATCGGTGACGCTGATATAACCTCGGCAATTGCGAGCGTTGTTAAATAAACCACAATTTTTTAATTTTAATTTTTACAATGACTGCAATACAAAAACAATGACAGAGTGATATTTACAGAAGAAGGTGACGAGGCTTCTTAGACATTTCATCCAGTACTTCATAAGCTTTTATTTCTACATTTTTATGTATCATCATCAAGACCAGTCCATTTAATCTGTCTGCTCCTTAAGTAAGTCTTCAAACACTGCAATGTTGAGAACGACCATTCTGGTGTTGCTGTAGTTAGAGTAACATGCAGAAAAGTTTTAGCGCCTTGTGAGTGCAGGGAAAAATAATTTCATTGCACCTGTTCAAAGATGATATAAAATCAGTAGGCATTAGGTGAAGATTTTTCTGATCAAGGAAATTTCTTCTCCACATCTTCAATTCATTGAAGAAAGACTCTGGTGATGCATCAACATCATTGGGCCACTGATTAACTATAGCCTCAACAGCAGTTTCTAAATCTTCATCTGATGCTCGCACTGTGTTTTTAGGCAGCAAAGTTTGTATGGACTTCAGGATTCCCTTATGATTTAAAAACCTGTCCTTGAGCTGACTAATAAAATAGTCTAAGAAGGGAAGGAGAATTGAAAGCCTAAAATACTCTTCAGGACTCTCTGTCTTGAAGTTAGAATGCTGTGTTTGTCTCCCTGCAGTTCTTGGAATTTCCAGCGTAATTCAGTAAGTTCAGCAACACTTTTTGCCTCTAGGTTCACTGGATGAAAATTTAAACGAAAATCTTCCATTTCTCTTTCTAGATTCTCACATAGTTCAATGCATGTCTTAAGGTCCATCTGTTCTGACTGTAGTAGACTGGCTAAACCATGTGACAGGCTAAAAACATGGCTAGCTGCAATCATTGACACTAAAAATGTTGGTTTCTGTATGGTTTATATCACGATGTACCGAAGTACATATGATAATATTTCAATGCAGAAATTCTGCGCCATCATATGATGATGGAAGAGTGGAACAGAGAAAAATTCTCTCCGGCAACGGGATTTGAACCCGGGTTTTCAGCTCTACGTGCTGATGCTCTATCCACTAAGCCACACCGGATTCCCATCCCGATGTCGGATCAAATCCTTTCAGTTGAAGTTCCACTTCTTGGGTTCCCTCTAGTGGCCTACCCTCATGCACTGCGTCATAGAGATGTATGACAATGGCACAATGTCCATACATTTGCAGAGGTGCATATCATGATATGCGAAAAATAATCACTTTATGATTTAAGATGGTGCTTATTCCGTCGGATCCTGGCCACTTAGTCACTCATACCGAGTTATATTATTAGTCCTCTTGAGTTGGATCCGTTGCAGTAAGTGCCAGAGAACAGTGCTAATCTCCAGTGGGCAGTGGCTCAGAGATGCGAAGCAAAGACTCGAAAAATCCCAGATATAGGGATTTCTTTCAATGCAAAGATACGTTTATTTAACATTTTAGCAAAGAGAATTTACGTGGAAAACCCTCTAACTCCTACGTACATTCACGAACTAAAATCAATATTATTTTTGTTTCTTGTTTCGTATTTTTCTCAAAATTTCGGGAGGGGATATATCCCCTTAATCCCCCTCCCCTTGCGTCCGCCCCTGCTGGTAACAGTTGGCAACACTGACATGACGGTAATATTTGCTGTTTAGGAACTGTTCTTATGTGACCCTCACTATAAATATGAAAGAAAATTCAACATTTTACTCTAAAATTAAAACTAATTTAATAAAAAAAAATTAAAAACTCAATAATTACCTAGATATGTACAAAAGTGTTACATTCTCTACATAATATGTGAAATATGTAGGCCTAATATTACTAAGAATATGTAAAAATATATCAAATGAAACTCTACTATAACCATATCAGAAACACAAACCGCCGACATTTTGTCATTTTCAGTAATCTACAAGTAAAAGAATGCAATATGTAATTACATAAGAGTCCGGACCCTAATCATAATAGATGTATGTTATTAAAATGTGTTAATATTATAACATTTAGAGCTTAGTCAATATTTCGTAGACTCATCCCGGGTGATGACCGGATTTTCCTCTTTGTCACAATTTCCAGGACGGCACGTGGGTCCACGCAGCCTCCTGTCAAACTGCATACTGGATTTTTCTCGGGGGGAAAGTAAAAGGCAAGAGTGTGATGTCGACATCACCCCATTCTAGTGCCTAGGTTATGAAAGCATAGACCTCCATGCCCTCATGCGCCTTAATGACGTGTGAAGGGGTAACTTTTACTTTAATTTAGTGAATTGCAATAATTACTCAGTTAATTTTGATATATAAAGTTTGTGGGAGCAATTCTTCCAATATTAATACACCGATATATTTTAAAAAATCCGATATTTTATAACAATGTCGACTTGATTTGAGTTTTAAAGCATTCTTTAAACAAATCTCTAAAGCTATGCCACAATATTAATATGGTAGCCTAGCTAAAGGAGAGTTTTACAAAGTTAGCAAAGAACGTATCTAATTCAGAGACATTATTTACTATTACTTTCACTATACGACTAATTTTCTTCCCACACCAGAAATTAGCATTTTTAAAAAGATATTTGTAACTAGACAAAACAGCTAAGAAGTACTTACAACTACTGGACAGTGCATTTCGTTAGTTTTCCTATTATTTGTGTCTGATCAAGACATTATAACGTCATATTCTTCTGATTGTGTTAGTGATGTTGGTTGTGTTGACGTTAGATTACGTGTTATTCTTCTGATTGTATTAGTATTTATTTATTTATTTAACCTGGTAGAGATAAGGCCGTCAGGCCTTCTCTGCCCCTCTACCAAGAGATTCCAACTACAATATGAACAATAAAATTACAATTAGTATTAAATTTACAATTACAATTACAAATAACATTACAATTAGTATTAAATTTACAATTACAATTACAATAAAATCAAAGTACGAAAAGATTACCTGAATAATTAAAGCTAGATAATTTATCATAGAGAAACAAAGAATATTTTATATTTACTGAATTACAAATTAAATCTAGAATAACAAAATTGTATAGTGATGAAATTACTGAATATTGAAATATTTTGTGACAGATTAAAGAAACTATTTACAAGAAATCAATTACTGACCAAGTGCCTAGTAAGTTTTCGTTTGAATTCAATTTTATTTCGACAGTCCCTGATGCTAGCAGGTAGCGAATTCCAGAGTCTTGGCAGGGCTATTGTGAAAGAAGATGAGTAAGAGGAGGTGCGATGGGATAGTATTGTTAGTATTGTTTCATGACGAGAGCGTGTGTTCAGATTATGGTGGGAAGAAAGGTAAGTGAAGCGAGACGACAGGTACGAAGAAATAGAAGAGTTCAAGATTTCGAAGAGAAAGAGAAGTGAATGTAAATTTCTTTTCTTATCTAGTTTAAGCCAACCTATTGCTTCCAGGGATGGGGTATTATGATCATATTTACGAACATTGCTTACAAAACGTACACACAAATTATGAGCACGTTGAAGTTTCATTTTGTTGTCGCTGGAGAGGTCAGTTGGTAAAACGTCCGCATAGTCGAAATAGGGAAATGCAAGTGTCTGCACAAGGGACTTTTTTAAGCAAGAGGGGAGATGAACATTTATCCTTTTTAGCACATGGATAATAGAATATACTTTTCTGCAGGTTTCTGTTAGTGATGTGTTTAAATTTAGGAGTGGTTGTGTTGACGTTAGATTACGTGTTATTCTTCTGATTGTGTTAATGGTGTGTTTAAATTTAGGAGTGGTTGTGTTAACGTTAGATTAGTGTTATTCTTCTGATTGTGCAAGTGAAATGTTTAGATTAGCTTGCTCATATGACATCACAGAAATTTACATTATAAACAAGTTTATGGATATTAATATTTAATGATAACTTAGTGATAAAAAGGTGTGTCAACATCAACGACTATATTTATTTATTTAATAATAATATTTATTTATCTAATGTTTATATAATTAATGCTTATCACTTGGTTATTTAACAACGCTGTATCAACTACGAGGTTATTTAGCGTCGATTGGATTGGTGATAGCGAGATGAAGCCCACGATTCGCCATAGATTACCTGACATTTGCCTTACGGTTGGAGAAACCCTAGGAAAAAGCCCAACCAGGTAATCAGCCTAAGCGGGAATCGAATCCGCGCCAGAGAGCAACTCTGGATCTATGTAATGTTTACTTCATGTTTATTAATCTAATGTTTATTTAACTAATGTTTATCTAACGTTTATCTAATTTTATCGAATATTTATTTTATTTTAATTTATTTAATTTATTTTATTTTAATTAAATTAATTTATTTTATTTTTATTTATTTATTTTATTTTAATTCATTTATTTTATTTATTTATTTATTTATTCATTTATCTATTTATTTATTTCTTTAGACAAAGCCCCAATTATAATACACAGTACAAAATTATAGTCGTTTGTATCATGAAAAATGGAAAAAAGTAAAAACATGAAAAGAGATGAATGCAGATATAAATATACAGTAAGGTGTAGGCCTAAATGTAAAAATGAAAAGCGATGCGTAACAAATAGCAATATTATTTTAAATAGACTATCCTCAATATTTTAATAAGAAAAAGTTTATATTACATGCTAAAATCTAGATCCCATATCTATATATATAATTTGAACTGGTAATTGAAATTACGGGAAAACGGCTGAACGGATTTTAATGAGTGACCCCTCATTTTCATGCCTGCCATACAGAGTTTTTCGGAAAAATTGTAGTTTTCAGTGAAATGTCAATTTTCCTACATAATTTTCCTATTTTCCAAAATCCATCTGTTGTCAGTTTTGAGAACTATTTTTTTTTAATCATGGCCGACTTGATTGAATTTCAGAACAAAACACACACTATAATAAACAATAGGCTATTACACGTAGGCCATACCCTGCAGGATTGCCGACATATTTAGAGCTTAATTCAATTTGTTATTAAAAACTGATTCTGCAGTGTATAATTTTCTGAGTACAGGTGTGTATTGGATATTCAAATCTACGAAACTTGAGGTGGTTTGATGACATTATTACCATTAGAAATTAAATATTATTATAGTTAATATCATGATGCGTCTATTTTTCATTAATTATACATAATATTGATGCTATATTGATGACATGAAAGTGAAACGTTTTGAGGTTATGTAAGTAAATGTAGAGAATATCTTAATTTAGATCTTCATTTCTATAATTTACTGAGTGACTGCTATATATAACTACAAAACTTAAAATAATAATATTGTTATTAAAAATCAAATATTTTTATACTTATTAACCCATTGGGGTTGGGTCTTTTTCATATACTTAATGGCGGTGTAGTGTAGATATTGATATGTGCCATTGTCTTCAGTATTGGCTCGAGAGAGCGCAAAAATTACAGTTCCTAAGGAATGATAAAAAGGTATTACTTACTGATAAAATAAGAGGCCTAGAAAATTTTGTAGTCTCCAGATCATTTCAGCGAGATCTCTTAGTAGGATAAAATGATTTTACGCTCTACATTTCAAGTTCTACAAGCAGCAGCTATACGAAAATGCTATTGTTCGAAAGCTTAGCAAACCTGACATTTTTTTAACTTTTGCCTACAATCCACAATGACCTGAAATAGCTACTGCTATCGTCCTGACATTGATACTTGCGTTTTCGCGTTGAAGCTCAAAAACTGAAGTTGGATAGGTTCAAGAAAAAGTGTTTGGCCTAAAAAAATCCATTCAGAGGGAGTATGTTTCATTATTATGCAAGCAAATAACTATCAAAAAGACAAGTATTCTTCATTGAAAATAAATCTGAAAAATTTTTATTTCAACGTCTAACGAACTTAGTTTGCAGCAGTATTTGCTGCACAAGCCACTAGTATTTTATATAATTCATTGAATTTATAATACATTTTTAACAGTAATGAACTTTTATGTGATTGATGAGGTGTTTTTTTTATAGTGTAATAATGTATTTCTTAAATTTTACGTTCAAGAGTTAAACTGAATTTATGACAATATTTCACTTTTATCCAGTAGATCGTAGAATATTTTATACGTCATGAAAGTTGCTCCGAAAGTGATTTGCGACTGGCAAAATACTTTAAATTAAATTTAGTAAGTAGACTGTTACACGAAATTTTGTTGCGGAAAGCCGAATAAAGACTTTTTTTTAATGAAGGCATCTTGAAAATCTTTTTTTTCAATTAATTTTTTGTTTTTCAATTTCATTACTACGTGATTTACAAATGGAAGACCAAATTATGAGGCATATTCCAATTTAGCGCGTACATGACAATAAAAAGTGTCAAAGTCGAAATGTTCTATAATTTTTTTTGAATTTCTATAATAAATCATAAACTTTTAAAGAGCACCCTTCTTCTTCTTCTTCTTCTTCTTCTTCTTCCCTTCAAATATTAGTCCTTGTTATATTTATATTACCGGTTGTTCTGTGTGGCTGTGAAACTTGGACTCTCACTTTGTGAGAGGAACAGAGATTGAGGGTTTTTGAGAGTAAGGTTCTTAGGAAAATATTTGGGGCTAGGAGGGATGAAGTTACAGTAGAATGGAGAAAGTTACACAACGCAGAGCTGCACGCATTGTATCCTTCACCTGACATAATTAGGAACATTAAATCCAGACGTTTGAGATGGGCAGGCCATGTAGCACGTATGGGCGAATCCAGAAATGCATATAGAGTGTTAGTTGGGAGGCCAGAGGGGAAAAAACCTTTGGGGAGGCCGAGACGTAGATGGGAAGATAATATTAAAATGGATTTGAGGGAGGTGGGATATGATGGTAGAGACTGGATTAATCTTGCTCAGGATGGGGACCAATGGCGGGCTTATGTGAGGGCGGCAATGAACCTCCGAGTTCCTCAAAAGCCAGTAAGTAAGTAAGTATATTTTATGTATTTAATGCAGATGCATTTGACTGGAATAAATAGTTTATTTATTTATTTACTTATTTATTTATTTACTCATCTATTTATTTACTCTGGTGGAATTAAGACCATCAGGCCTTCTCTTCCACATAACCAGAAATATATACAACTACAAGAAAAATTATACATCAATGCACTTAATCTACAGTAGTAACGAGTGAAAGTTATATTATTTGCTATATTAAATATGTAATTATGACTTTCTTTTTTAAGTTTTGCTGAATACTACTACCTCTCAGGATATGTAAAGTTTCTTCTTTTTTTTCATGGAAATCACATTGAGCATTTTCTATGGTGTTTTTTGAAATAGGCTACCTAAATAGTACCGGCACAGTCTATTGTTCCTAGTATCCTCAACAACTCAAGCTTCGTGACTGTATATACTAGATTGTGGTATTGTTGCCATTACTCATCAAAATACGTATGTCCTAATATACATCACGTATTCATTATATATGAGGTCTCGCCTACCTCACTGAATATTACACGACTACTATGAAGTAGCCAATGTGTATTATCACCATTTAATTCGATAAAAATTCGTTCCGGCACCGGGAATCGAACCCGGGACCTCTCAGCTCTACGCTCTGAGTACTCTTTCCAACTGAGCTATGCCGGGACACGATCCACATTGTCTAAAGTGCTGGTAGTAAGGCCGTAAAACATTACGAGAGGAGTTCGGCCGGCACCGTGTATCGTGTCCCAGCATAGCTCAGTTGGAAAGAGCACTCAGCGCGTAGAGCTGAGAGGTCCCGGGTTCGATTCCCGGTGCCTGAACGAATTTTTCTCGAATTAAATGGTGATAATGTCCTAATATATTAATATTTCAGTAAAAGTGGTTACATTACGTGTGCATTATTTTCAAACCAGTTGAATCGTAAATGTTAGGCCTACATAATGAACAAAATCCGTATAATAAAATTTGGTGAGTAGTAGCGCTGACTCAGATAAAGAAGATAGCATTCCTAAAGCCATTTCTTCATTATCAGGATGCTAAAATGCTTATTTACAGGAAATTCACGGAATAGATTTCTTTGAGAAAGTAAATGGACAAGACAGGAGAGGACAGAGCACGTAAGGCTTAGCGGTTGAAAAAAAAAAAAAAAACCTTACGCTGAACTAAAAAAAATGATAAAATTGACTACCAATGTGACATATACTGGAATAAAACCGTAATGCTTACATGGAAGTAAATCTTTCTCCTGTTTTGTTAACTCTGGAGAAGGCGAACAGGCAATATCGCGAAGAGATAACTCTGGCCTACATTCCCATTAAATAGGGAGCGGACCATTCTGAAAACATTTGTGGAGAAGACAAAGAGAATAAAAACACTGCTTCGAAATCACGGCGCAACGATGACAGACATTAGATAGCGTCAATTTTCAACTCCAGAGACCCGGTTCGAATTCCACCGAGCAAGTGAAAGTTACGAAGACTGAGTGTGGGAGCGTTTCCTCGGGGCTCTTTTGCTAACCTTTTAACATATTTTCTCTTCATAACAGTCCAGATTACAGAAAATGACGGAAAAACTATGTTTGTTAGTGCTTATAAATGCTTATTTCGCAGGAAAACGTTTTTGCTTACTTATTTTACGATTTTTAATTTAAACAGCATATTTTATCCAAAACTGTAATTTTAAAAGTGCTTATTTTACTCTAGCCGTCATTTATCACTGATTCCCTTTTTTTTTATTGGCTAATAAACAATTAACTTCAGTCGAATGCGTAAGAAAGCAATGCTTGGGTATGACCCAGGATGTTGTAATAGTAATATACGTTACAAGAGCGGCATGTTGACGTTTTCATGGCCGAGGAAAAGATTGAAAAAGCGAAACGTATTTGAGCTTTTTTAATTTTTTTCTCGACCATGAAAACGTCAACATACCGCTCGTGTATCGTACATTATTTTGTGCGAAGATCGTTTACTACATACCTGAAAGACGAATTTCTAATTAGTTGCAATGAAATCTCCATGTTGGTTTCTGTTTAATGACGGCAACTTCGGAAAACCAAAATATCTTTCTTCAACATTGTTGCTATAAAATGTTTTCTGTGTTTACTATACTCCAGCAAGCCGTGATATAAGTCTGTCTTTTTTTTTCCCCCAGTCTATAAATGAGAACTTAAAACAAACGGTAAGGTTATGTAATGATTTATTTTTCATTTTAATATTTTAACAATATTATTTATATAACATATTGTAGTAACAACATCCGCATCTGGAATCTTGTTGACTTTTTCACGGCTTCCTTAATGTTACTTGTATCAGGAATGCAATAAGTTTCGTGGAGTAGTAGACTTTACTTAATTTTTGCAAATATTTAAAAACAATAATTAACATTGCAATTTAGGTGAAATTGCAGTGGTAAGTTTCCAATTTATAATTATTACTATGTTAAACGTCTCTAAAAATAATATGTTAAAAGCCTAAAGCAGTAAAATTAATATCGCGCTTAAGCGGTAAGAAGAGGGAAATTGTTGTGTGTGTTACGTTGGGAATACTGAATGTGGTATTTCACACTTACCGCGTATTGGTTCTGTGCTGAAAACAAGCAAATACGCACGATCTCGCACAAAATAATACTGCGTAGTTCTAATGAGGAGAGAACCTTGGGATTCCCTGCCAAAACACTGGGTCAAATTTCTAAAAAGCTTTCTGGTGAAGAAACAGATATTGAAGAGGAATTCACCGAAGAAGAACTGTGGTGCTTTTCACATGCGCCTGTGATGTTATGCGACGTCGAAAGAACATTTTTACTATACAAACCATTCTTCACTGACAGACGCAGGAGCTTCACACAGGAAAATTTCAGGATGACCTTCCTTGTATACTGCAACATCCTTCAATAAAGTAAGAGTTCTACGAAACAATTTATCATCATATTTCCGTGTATTCATTTTTGCTTATTTTGCTGCTTATTTTTTTTTACCATTTTTCGTGCTTATTTGCTTGCTTATTTTACTGTTCGATTCTGCTTAGAAATCCGGGCTCTATTCATTAATATCTCCTTGTCAGTGGGGTAAGTCCATTGCTACATTCTAACCTAACCTCACTTAACAGAATAAAAGCAGCACTAGTTATATGGTAATCGTGGCCGACCCGTCCTCATTTTCTCATCTTACTTCTCCTCCTCATCTTCCTCCTCCTCCTCTTTATCCTCCCAAATTTCAGCTATTATTTCTTGCCATTTTCTCTTCTTCCTTCCAATTTTAACTGCGCCTCCTCTTCCTCCCCATCATTTCCCACTTCACATTTCCATCCTGTTCCCTTTCCCATGTTCTCCTCCAGACTCTCATCTGACAAATTGTGTATTCTTTTCCATTTTCACTGCCACACTCACATGTCACATCTAGTCTTCTTGCCAATTCTCTACTCCACACTCACATCTTGTCTTCTTTTCCACTTTCTTCTCCACACTCACATCTTGTTTTCTTTCCCATTTTCTTCTGCACACTCACATATCAGATCTTACCTTCTTTCTCATTTTCTCTTCCTCACTCACACCTTACCTTCTTTCCCACTTTCTCCTCCACACTCACAGCTTTTCTTCTTTCCCATTTTCTCCTTAACACTCCCATCCCACATCTCGTCTTCTTTTCCATTTCTCGCCAAACTCACATCTCACGCCTCGTCTTCTTTCCCATTTTCTTCTCCACACTCACACCTCACATATTTTATTCTTTCCCATTTTCTCCTCCAACTCGCGTCTTGTATGCTTTCCCATTTCCTTCTTCACACTCACATCTTTTATTCCTTCTCATTTTCACCTTCCCACTCACATCTTGTTTTCTTTCCCATTCTGTACTCCATACTCACGTTTTGTCTTCTTTTCCACTTTCTCCTCCACACTCACATTTCGTCTTCTTTCCATTTTCTCCCCCTCACTCACATCTTGCCTTCTTTCCCATTGTCTCAAACATGCTCACATCTTGTCTTCTTTTCCACTTTCTCCTCCACACTCACGTCTTGTCCTCTTTTACACTTTTTCTTCCACACTCACATCTTATCTTCTTTCCCATTCTTTACTCCACATTGATGTCTTGTCTTCTTTCCCATTTTCTACTCCACACTCACGTCTTGTCTTCTTTCTCATTCTCTATTCCACACTCATGTCTCGTCTCTTTTCCAATTCTCTACTCCACACTCACATTTTGTCTTCTTTCCCATTCTTTACTCCACACTCATGTCTTGTCTTCTTTCTCATTCTCGATTACACACATCTTGTCTTCTTTCCCATTCTCTATTCCACACTCACATCTTGTCTTTTTTTCCCATTCTTTACTCTACACTCACGTCTTGTCTTCTTTCCCATTCTCGATTGCATACTCACATCTTGTCTTCTTTCCTATTCTCTACTCCACACTCACGTCTTGTCTTCTTTCCCATTCTCGGTTGCATACTCACATCTTGTCTTCTTTCCTATTCTCTACTCCACACTCACGTCTTGTCTTCTTTCCCATTCTCGGTTGCATACTCACATCTTGTCTTCTTTCCTATTCTCTACTCCACACTCACGTCTTGTCTTCTTTCCCATTCTCTATTCCACACTCATGTCTCGTCTTCTTTTCCACTTTCTCCTCCACAATCACATCTCGTTTTCTTTCTCATTTTCTCCCCCCTCACTCACATCTCACATCTTGCCTTCTTTCCCATTGCCTCCAACATGCTCACATCTTGTCTTCCTTCCCATTTTCTACTCCACACTCACACCTTTCCTTCTTTCCCATTTTCTCCCCTTCACTCACATGTCACATCTCGCCTTCCTTCCCATTTTCTCTTCCACATTCACATCTCGTCTTGCGTTCCCATTTCCTTCTCCAAACTCACATCTCGTCTTCTTTTCAATTTTCTCCTCCATACTCTCATCTCACATCTCGTCTTCTTTCCCATTTTCTCCACACCCACACTTTGTTTTCTCATCCATACTCATATTTTCCTCTTTTCAACGTTCTGCTCCACACTCATGTCTTTTTTTCCATTTCTCATCCCGCCTCTATGCTCATTATCTTCATCATCCTTTTTACCGTTTGAACTATTTTGGTTCGCTTCGGCTCTAAGCTGATCAGACTCTCTTTTCTTCTATCTGCCCTGATCTGTTTTCCTCTGAGTCGGTACGTGTAGCATTCCATCTAAATGTACCCGCCACAATTTCCTACGTGTATTGGCAATTTCATTTACTGTTTCGAGTTGTACTTCTCCTCGTACACCAGGAAACTCCTGTTCTTATCGACTGTACTGTAGCCGGCGATAACTCCAAGTCATTCGCGCAAATTCGGAAACCGTGAATCATAAACAAAATATGGCTTCAGTCCGTCGCGTTGGTCGTGACAAAGCAGGAAACTGGAAGGTCGCGAAGCAGGTCTGTCGTGGCAGAGCTACCGTTCGGCGCACAATCTGCGAAATGGGCTGCAGCATCCATTAAGACAGCATGCGGCTCTCCAGTGGTGGGGTCGCTCTTATACACAGATATTAACGAATGTACCTGCTGTAAGATTATCGACTGACGGATATAAACGATGCGTGAACAACAGCTGATGACTTGCAGAGATATCCCCAATTATAAGAATATAGGGTATATGAGGACTCTAGGGGCTATTCCATATGAAATCGATCAGTAAAAAACATAGGATTTTTTATACCCTAATTTTTTCCCTATTTATACAAGGTGCTGAGGAGAGTGCATTTTCAAAAATATGCTATCAAAAGTCAAACGGTTTTCGTATTGTTGAGCGACAAATTTAGCGTATTTTAGAAAAACAAGCCTCTTTCAGCGCTCAGAACTCTGGAGCCATTTACTGCAGAACGAGAGCTCATTTTGAAGCTGACATTTGGTAGGTTATGATAAGAAGTAATCCTTATTTGTATTGTATACAGAGAGATAATCTGATTTTACTTACTTTTAGGCTTTTTGCCCATTTGTAAAAATGTAAAAAAATATTGAGAAAAAAACTTGCATTATTAAGAGGGATTCGGCATTGTTTACCTAGTGTCACGGAAATAAGTTTCGAGGGTATTAAATAAATCATTTTCATACGCCTGGCGGCGCAGTACCGCTCGCACTGGCCGAGAGATGAAGATAACCGAGCGTTGGGCGTCATTTTACTCCTGTGTTCATGAAAACCTGTGATAAAGCTAGCCCAGCTATGCGCTGCTAGACGAAACATCACTTGTTTGTCTCCTGGCCTTGCTTCCCTTGGCTAGATCCCGCCTCACAGTCAGCTGGTTAGCTCACGCGCGTAATATTTATTTTCTTTGTTTGATATTTTCAATACTTTCTTATCAACGGTGCACCAGTAAAATATATGTGTTTATTTGTACTTTCAATGCGGAATCTAATAATATATTTTAAAAATATTTTTTCGTGGGCAAAGATGTCTTAATGAAGAAAAATCTAAATTTCTCCATTTCCATAAAAGGTAAGAAAAACTGTTTATATGTCAATATAGACTTTAACTTTTCAGCATCGAAATAAACCATGATTTTGATCATTGGTTGAAAGGGTTTCGGAGCCACAACAGTTTAAATTTGTTAATTTTATGAAAATACGATAAATTTAAATATTTTTAATTTAAACACTACGAAGTTCTGATGCCTCAAACTTTGCACAAAGCATTGTATCAAAGTTGTCTACGGACAGAAAAAGTTTCATTGTATTTAAAAATTGCAAGGTCAATTTTCTCTATATTTCGTTCGATATGAGATGGAATAGCCCCTAGTATTACACTGAAGAAAAAAATGTAGGATGCAAAAGATATGGGATGAGATATCTACGTTAATTTAATCAGTTTCGATATAGCTATCTGAAGTCGAACTGTTGTCGAGATGTGGCGAGAGAAATTTATACTTGAATGTTTACTCTTAATTGGCTTACTTCTATTTATAAAGTCTAATTTGCATCTGTTTGGACACAAAAGTTCTCTTTTTGGAAAACGTGTTTATTGCAATGGCTAACTTCTATTTAATAAATTACCTGGCACTATTAAACACTTAAATGCAGAAGTTAAATTCAAAAAAGAATTATAGAAATTTCTTGTGGATGGTTGCTTTTCTTCAGTTCAAGAATATCTTCAAATTCTAGTTTTTACAGTTATTATTACGTATAAATTTATTAATAGTAGATAATAAAGGTTTCATAGATAATTATTAGTTTCAGGTTTATTGTGTGAAGATTTGACAATGTTTTCTCTTTTTTGCCTTAATTTATTCATGTCACATTGCTCCTATATAAATTTAGTTGTGTATTCAATATCATTGTATTAGTTGTAGTGTTCAATCATTTGTCAATTTTATGCACCATGTTATTATACCGTTATCGAAATGATAGCCGTCCAAATCTTGGATTTAAATATCGGCATCTTAATCAATTCAAATTAACAAAAAACAGAATGTAAATTAATGTTAATAAAATACATAATGAAATTAAAAAAAAAATAATATTCTGCGACAAGATGTGGTAGCTATCAAAACGATAAAAATTTATTGAAAATAAATAATATACATTGAATATTATAAAGATGAATAGAGATGGTGATTGATGATGTTCAATGAAGATTTAAAATGGTTGATGCAATTATCTGAAGAGTCTTTTCAGGAACCTTTAATTTTCTTAGGATCTCCAATGTAAATTTGGGAATTGTTCCTCGCGCACCAAACATAAGTCCAATGACATTCCAATCTTGAATATTATGACTGAGATCACCACAGCGTGGAAGGTAAATAGCGCGTTTCTCTTCATGTACCTGCTTTGGTTGATCCTCATTAATTTCTAACCTTATAGTTGTTTTGCTAATGTGTATTTGTTTTAGAATTATTTCTAGTTTTAATTTCTTTTGACGTGTCCAACATCATCCTGCATGATCCTTAGAACGAAAAACACACACACACGCACACGCACACACACACACACACACACACACAAAGACGACTGTAATGTCATAAATATTGTTAAAAAGATTAGTGTGAAAATGTACCATACCTACTTCATTACGTAATAAATTTATACACTGTTCGTTTAAATTAGAAACAATTTTCCAATTCTGAAACATTTTAAAATTGAAGCTTTCAAAAAAGAAATTTATAAAATTATTCATGATATATAATATTAACAAATGTGTGTATTTTTTACACTTTATTTCTGTCGACTATACATGTTTTTATTGAATATCACTGACTTCTGTGTGATTGTCAATTTATACAGGAGATTTTTAATACAATTCGGCAGATTCCAATAAAAAATTAATGTTGTGAAACGTGTTTAATATGTAGTTATACGTGCGATCAGTATAGGAAATGAGTGACGTTGATATAAAATTATATTACGCTGGAGCACATTGACGCCATCTCTTGTACGAACATTGAACTTCCTGTTGCAGAAGCTTATAGCTTCAGTTACACGTAACCACATGTGCTACGTAGCAACGTACAATAGGGACAGTTTTGTCACCGAAGTTATTGTAGGTGCATATTTAGGCGGCATATTTAAAATTATTTAACAGATTACTGACAATGCAACTTCTGAATAAATGCCTATGAAGACTTGTAAGCAAATCTGCTGCATTCATGTTTCCTTAACATTGATCTTTCTATAGCTACCATACTTTTCATTTAACACGTTTATAAATCAGTTCGAACGGGTTTCATTTGATCGCGCCTCGTAGTCAGTTCTCAATGCTTGTCGCAACATTTTGAAGACAGATCGAATGAGTAAGTAACTTTCTGATTTGCACACTTTAACGTATGAGTTAATAAGAATTATTGCGAGTTGCAATTGCAATCTGATATACAATTATGCACTTTTCTCATGCAGGGATTGAGATACAAAGACTATTTAGCGGTCGCATATGGAGAGAGTTCGCTTTCCCCGCTGCAAGATAACATTGATTTTAATATTCAAGTCTTGCAGACTGATTGAACCAGACTGAATTCCAGTACAACTCTGAAAGCAATAAAAGCAACCCATTTGAATTATTAAAGGTGCTGGAAACGCTCTGCATCCCCTCGCACATTTCTTACTTTGGTTAACTCGACTTCTTTCTGAGAGAGTTGTGACCTATGTGGACTGTAGTGTGTCCGACAAATAAATGTTTTCTGTAATTCAGCCAAAAAATAAGTAGCCACTGCCACTACCGCCGTCTAGTCTAATATCAGAATGAAATATATATCACATCCAAAAAATTAGGTTTACGAAAAAAAGTGTTTCGTAACAATTCAATTGTTTTATCATCATCATCACCATCATCATCATCATCATCATCATCATCATCAAACATAGGCATACCGGCCTGTTCCGTCCATTTATAACAGCGATGTTAGAGAGGGACTAAACGGAGCGGAGCGCTCCACTAGACTGGTTGCGTGCTCCGGTGTTTCCATAGACATAAGCAAGTTCAAGCTTCGATCTAGCTCCACAACCGGTATTGGAGCTTACAACTCTGACACTACTGCTTTATAATGTTGCTAATTATAATACCGTTTGTAGTCATTTTCTTTGCTGATTATTCAAATAGCATAATGAAGTAGTTCTATATGTACACATATAGAACGAGTAGACATTTGAGCGTACAATGCTGGACACTAAACAGGGCATCATTGTGGACCCCAGGATACGTTTTGAAGTAGAATATCATCAGTCTGCCGAGGTCCACCTTGAGAAGAAGTCGATCTATGAGCCTACAGTCAACTATTTCAAGCTGAAACATGCCTTAATTCACGTTAAGGTATTCGACTTGCTCATAGGTGCTCGAGGGACTATACCAGCTTTTTTCGAAGAATTTCGACGGCAGTTTCCTCTGCCAACATCTCTGAGGGATGACATTGTGTATGTATGTATGTATGTATGTATGTATGTATGTATGTATGTATGTATGTATGTATATGTATGTATTTATTCACACTGCAGTGGGTATATACCCGGTGGCAGTGGTAACTAATTACACTCAATAATGACAATAATAAAATTATTAATTAAAAATACAATTAATAATAATACTAATAATTAATACTAATAATAATACTAATAATAATAATAATAACAACAACAAAACAACAACAACAACAACAAAACAACAACAGGTAATATACTAAATTAAATGAAACGATCACTTAAAATAACATTTGAAATAAATCTAATTTGTATTTTAAAACAAAGACGAACTAAAACCCACGAGTATGATATGTTCATGTCTGCACAAGTACCTTTCAAATTACACTCATTTCGCTGTCAACTCACTCACTGCACTGGAACTACGACACATTTCACTGATTCTATCCTGATTTCACTAACACTTCAAAAACATTTCACTGTTCAAATACTTTGCACTGCCACTATAAACTATAAAGCTTCACTGACAGGAACACGTTTCACTTACACAGCACACTTCACTGACACGACATACTTCTTCACTGATACAACACACTTCACTGACACAACATAATTCTTCACTGATACAACACTTCAATAACAACATATCATTTACACCCTTTAAATACTGTGTATAATTACCGTCTATTAGTAAGGTCCTTAAGCCTATTTTTAAATACATTTTTGGTTGTTGGTAAAGCCTTTAGCAAGTCTGCAGGTAAAGCATTCCAGTCCCTGATCCAGTGATAATTGTGTTAAAAAAATCCTGCCAAATCCTAATTAATCACATGGTGCCACATTAATAGCAATTGTACTTTTTCACGCCCTTTTCTTTGTTTTCCTTCTTTAAAATTTAGTATCTATGTTTACATAATTATGTATAATAATTTTTGAGGATATACTGAGTTCGTAAGGGCTACCCTCAATGGGGGGCAGTTTAATATATAAGATATTGTGAATGCAATTTATATTGCATGTATCAAAAGGTATTGTGAATGCAATTTATATCGCATACATTCAGTGATATTTTGAATGTAATTTATATGTCATGCATTCAGAGATATTTCGAATGTGATTTATATTGCATATATTCTAAGATATTGTGAATGCAATTTATATTGCATGTATTAAAAATATTGTGCATGCACTTAGTGATATTGTGAATATAATTTATATTTCATGCATTCTGAGTTATTGCATTGTAAGCAGCGGTGTAACATTTCTAAAAAGAAGAAAAAGCCCTGGCTCTAGGATTCTGCAGCATACAGTAAGCTACTGGGGCATACAATCGGTTGCATATAGACATAGAAAACAAATTGAGGGAATTTTCCGATAGCAAAGATAAAGAGGTTGTTGGGTCTGAAGACTTCACTATGAAATTTCTTAAATATGAATAAAATATGACTTTTTATAACTTAAATATAAGACTTGACGATAATGTGAAAATCAGAAAAGTGCCCTGGCAATAATAATTTTTATAAAAAGATAAATAGATAACATTCTCTGTTATTAATGACACCAAAACGTATACGTCTAAGAAATTCTCAATATCCCAAATATAAGTATAATTTTTCCTTGCGCAATGTATGTCCCAAATAAAATTCAACATGTATTCTGCGAAATCATTAATATTTTCCATTACTGTTTATTGAAAAACAACTAGTCTAGTCAGAAATCAATGTGAATGAGTAACACTTATGTGGGCATCGTAAAGGCTGGTCCACAATAAACCGAAATCGAGAACCAAAACTAGAATTGGAAACTGAGGACGTGAAAGTGAAGATTCTTTATTCACAATAAACCTAGAACGAAAACGGCTATGCATATCGATGTCAGTAATGATATGTAAAGTCGATATTACGCATTCTGATGTTATATGTGTATAATTGACACAAACACAGGTTAACCAACTTCAGAATTTGTGACACAGAATATTTAAGGATTTAATTCACGTGGTAATCTGGTCACATATACACGTAGCATATACTGGGTGTTCAGTTCAAAATGTGTCTTGGCTCGCTGTATGCCGTCATGTGGCTAGCTGATGAGCCTAGAGAATTCAATCTTCCTACACTTCCGCAGCTCAGGTGTATAATCTAAGAGGCAGAGAAGTTGGCTAGCAAGTACGGCGTTCATTCTGAAGAGTACGTGCCGATACGTACGGTAACGCCGGTAGTGGCAGGAATGTGAACTGTTTGGAAATACGTACTGTCGGGATATGGGGAGAGGGTTAAGACGATTACTTACGTATTTGTTGACATTAACTTCGACGGTCAACATGGACACGGAACATTTGATTTGTGTTGTGGAATGTTACCGTACGCAACCGATGATAACAAATACCCTGCGTACGACTTGCCGGCGCAAAACACAGTTCGAAAGAGGTTATGGTAGCACACAGACAGTACAGACCGCCATCTGTTGCTACGACGTTCAAGTTATACCGTACACGTTCTCAAGTTCAGATTGAAGAACGCCTTAAATAATAGGCAACTTCTCTAACATATAAACTGAAACTCGCTTCAAATCGGTGACCCAACAACAGTGACGTCATGACACACTTTGAAATGAACACCCAGTATTGAAAGTGATTCTACTGAATTTCCGAGTTAGTTTGATACAATGCATGAAGAAGAAATTATGTCACGGCCTCCTTGCTACAAAATATACGACGATCAAAAAGCTTTATGATGACAACAGAAAGAATCTAGTAGGCTGTGATCGGAAACGAGAACTTGCGAGAACGGCAAATTTGAAACTTGGGCAACCTCACGTATTCGTTCCGGGGCTCCGGCTAGCTTCTTGTTAATTGTGAATACATATATACATTTTAACAAGTTTTCCGTTCTCGTTTTGGTTCTCATTTCCGATTTATTGTGAACCAGCCTTAACTCACTTATTGAAATGAATGCTCACTGATGTATCGTTGTGTGTTTAGTGTTCGGCCCTAAGACGCAGCTTTGCGTTTCTACATCTTTGCCCTTTGTCGTGGTGCGTTCACCCTGTTGCATCCCCCTCCCAGTTTAAAAACCCTGGCGACGTCGTCGTCACTGTCCGCCCACCACCGCGACAAGAACGGAGCAATGCTACTACCTATACTCCGACCGGATTATAGGAGCAGACATGATGTATTCATACAAAGCAGATTTATGGCAGAAACGGAGTGAGTGTTGTGTTTCGCTTAATAATTCTGAACTCAATTCTCTACAGACTGAGGGACTGCCACTCTTTTGTGTAACTTTCTACAGCATATCTACGATTTTGTTGGAATGAAGCGTTCATATTTCAGACCGGTTTACAAAACAGAACTAGTTTCATGAACGATTTTCGACAAAACTTGTACTTAACATTGTGACGCACATACAAAAGCGATAGGCTAACAAAATATTGCTTCTAAAGAGTTGCGAGAGTTTATTTTCACAGAAACTCATGCTTCAATTGTACCACTATTGTTGCTATGTTAGCGACGATGTTGTCAGATTGCTGAAATTTTAAACTTAATTTTCTAATTAACCGTGCATTTAATCACCGTGAGTCCCTTTCAATCTGCAAGGTTATTTCACTTCCATCCTGTATAGTTGAATCATATTTTACATATATTTTTTTCTAATTTGTATATGGACTGTTGAATCCGCTGTCAGTTTCATTGTGCTTTCGACACCTACAAATATTAAGTTTATTTGCATCTATTATTGTTTGTGTTATAGTTAAAACGAAGTTTAGAGTTCGGTACGAAAGTAATAAGCGCGAACATAGGAACAGCCAGACTTCAGAAGTTTGTAAAGCGGAACGGTCATCTCCATAGTACTATAACACGCCATGCAGTAGTGTACGAAGGGTGGCCTACAGTTATTACACAAGGCTAATCTTAAGAAGCGCAAGAGTTCAACTTTTCACCAATGTTTTGTATTTGAACTTTCAAACAATTTTTGTGCGAGATCGTGCGTATTTGCTTGTTTTCCGCACAGAACCAATACGCGGTAAGTGTGAAATACCACATTCAGTATTCCCAACGTAACACACATAACAATTTCCCTCTTCTTACCGCTTAAGCGCGACATTCATTTTACTGCTTTAGGCTTTTAACATATTATTTTTAGAGACGTTTAACATAGTAATAATTATAAATTGGAAACTTACCACTGCAATTTCACCTAAATTGCAATGTTAATTATTGTTTTTAAATATTTGCAAAAATTAAGTAAAGTCTACTACTCCACGAAACTTATTGTATTCCTCATACAAGTAACATTAAGGAAGCCGTGAAAAAAATCAACGAGATTCCAGATGCCGATGTTATTACTGCAATATGTTATATAAATAATATTGTTAAAATATTAAAATGGAAAATAAATCATTACATAACCTTACCGTTTGTTTTAAGTTCGCATTTATAGACTGGGGGAAAAAAAAGACAGACGTATATCACGGCCTGCTGGAGTATAATAAACATAGAAAACATTTTACAGCAACAATGTTGAAGAAAGATATTTAGGTGTTCCGAAGTTGGCGTCATTAAACAGAAACCAACATGGAGATTTCATTGCAACTAATTAGAAATTCGTCTTTCAGGTATGTAATAAACGATCTTCGCACAAAATAATGTACGATACACGAGCGGTATCGTTTGTTTTCATGTTCTCGGAAATTAAAAAAGCTCAACTACGTTTCGCTTTTTCAATCTTTTCCTCGACCATGAAAACGTCAACATACCGCTCTTGTAACGTATATTACTATTGAAATACTGTAGATCCCTTTCCAGCAAATATTAATTTGCTCAAGTTTTTTCTCAGGGTTCTTCGAATAGTTACACAAACATGACGGGATTTGTTGATATAATCGCTAAGCAATATCACCATCCAAGCAAGTATAAGGCTGATGGCCCGTTACGTTCTCAGTGAGTAATTAATTCTCGGTCCACCTTTTTTTTTTTTGGACGGCCTAAAGATCTCTTCCCTTAGGGACGGTATTGAAGCATAGCTTTTGGAAGTCTATTCCGAATCATTCGTTGGACATGGTTTTCCCACTCTAGCTCCTCATTACCATTTGATATGAAAACAAGGAAGCAAACTAACTTATGTCTCTTATCTCAAAGTGGTAAAACATGAAAGGCTAGAAACTAATTGAGTAGTTTTCAAAGTTGAAGAGAAAGAGATAAAATTGGAATTTCCGCATTCAAGATAGGTCCAACGTACAAATTATAAGAAAAAGACAACAAATTGAATAGATTTCAAGAGGATGGGTCAATAACATTTAGACATCATTAAATGCAAGGAGACGGGACTAAGTGGAGCAATAGGTGCGTCAAAAGAGAGAGAAAGAGAGAGAGAGATGGAGCAGGGGTGAGACAGAGGGCGAAGAGAGATGAGGCAGGGGGCGAAGAGAGATGAGGCAGGGGGCGAAGAGAGATGAGGCAGGGGACGAAGAGAGATGAGGCAGGGGCAAAGAAAAAGGTGAGGCAGGGGGCGAAGAGAGATGAGGCAGGGGCAAAGAGAGATGAGGCAGTGGCAATGAAAAAGGTGAGGCAGGGGGCGAAGAGAGATGAGGCAGGGGGCGAAGAGAGATGAGGCAGGGGCAAAGAAAGATGAGGCAGGGGGCGAAGAGAGATGAGGCAGGGGGCGAAGAGAGATGAGGCAGGGGGCGAAGAGAGATGAGGCAGGGGGCGAAGAGAGATGAGGTAAGGGCGAAGAGAGATGAGGCAGGGGGCGAAGAGAGATGAGGCAGGGGGCGAAGAGAGATGAGGCAGGGGGCGAAGATAGATGAGGCAGGGGGAGAAGAGAGATGAGGCAGGGGCAAAGAAAGATGAGGCAGGGGCAAACAGAGAAGAGGCAGGGGCAAAGAGAGATGAGGCAGTGGCGAAGAGAGATGATGCAGGGGCAAAGAGTGATGAGGCAGGGGGCGAAGAGAGATGAGGCAGGGGGCGAAGAGAGATGAGGCAGGGGGCGAAGATAGATGAGGCAGGGGCAAAGAAAGATGAGACAGGGGCAAAGAGATGAAGCAGGGGCGAAGAGATGAGGAAGGGGCAAAGACAGATGAGACAGGGGCAAAGAGATGAAGCAGGGGCGAAGAGAGATGAGGCAGTGGGCGAAGAGATGAGGAAGGGGCAAAGACAGATGAGGCAGAGGGCGAAGAGAGATGAGACAGGGGCAAAGAAAGATGAGACAGGGGCAAAGAGATGAAGCAGGGGCGAAGAGAGATGAGGCAGGGGCAAAGAAAGATGAGACAGGGGCAAAGAGATGAAGCAGGGGCGAAGAGAGATGAGGCAGGGGGCGAAGAGATGAGGAAGGGGCAAAGACAGATGAGGCAGAGGGCGAAGAGATGAGGCAGGGGGCGAAGAGAGATGAGGAAGGGGCAAAGAAAGATGAGACAGGGGCAAAGAGATGAAGCAGGGGCGAAGAGAGATGAGGCAGTGGGCGAAGAGATGAGGAAGGAGCAAAGAGAGATGAGGCAGGGGGCGAAGAGAGAAAGAAGCGGAAAAGGATAGGAGGATATGGAATACGATATTAGGAAAAGAGGGAAAATGTGAGAGCAAAGGAAGATAAAATACATAGAAAGAATGTGGCAGAAATATTTTACTTTAAATAATGTGTACACAAGTTATTGCCCTCTGGTTTCCCAAAACAATATGGTATGTAATTTAACTTGTTAGATGCTGCTAACCGACACCGTGGGGCAGGAAATGTGCTGTATTTAGAGCTGCACGCCTTTGTTGCTGCTGAGTATTCAGAACGACAATGCTCCGTTATAAAATAATATTTGTTTACAGTGAATCTGATAGCGCCGGCTGCGTGCGTCACTGCCTGATGAAAGCTGTTAGCTGTCAAACCTACAACCATCACCGCACAAAATTACTTCACGTTCGCACCCGTCCTCAAGATGCAGTGATGTAACAGTCTTGCTCAATGATGTAAAGATGTGATCAAACCTGCAAATCTTCCGCAGAGTCAACATGATGCTACATATAATTTTAGGCGTTGCTTGGCATTACTTACATTCAATTCAAAGTTTTTTACTACGATAATGTGGACACAACATAATATGAAGCACACTGCCGAGCAAAGAAAGAGAACATTTGGATTTTTCTGTGAAATGCAGATTTAATGTACAAATATGATGTGTGTGTATCCAATGCCTACTCCACTTGTGTGATTACTGACTAGTAGAGACCGGAAGTTTAGGCATTATGAATCATTAAATTAGGCAGTCAAAAAGGCATTATAAATAGCTAAAATAGGCAGGCAAAAAGGCATTATAAATAGCTCAAATACGCAATAAAAGGTAATTACAAAGACCTTGCACTTTTCACAAAGGGATTTCGGCAGCAAGAAGAGCTTTACATAAGTCGAATGCAAATCGAGATTTTCGACTCGATGTTGCAATTACTGTTGGAAGCAAAGAAATCTTCTTCCCAGTAGCCTTGTGTTGGGTTGTACTGATATGATGCGATATGAAATATTTATCTAGCTACAACAACGTCGCAATGAAAACTGAAAGAAAAATAACGTTATACCCGTACTTATTGTTGCCTTGTCAAATAAACACAAGCGATAATTAAAACGCTTACTGTTAAGGCTCATTCACAATGAAAATTAAACATAATGTAAGCGTTAACTTAAAAATCTAAACGTTACGGTAAAATCAAGAGTATTCACGATGGGAACATAAACATAACAGCAAAGATACTTGGTAACCATGGAAACATAACAGCGACGCCATTTCCTCATATTCTGTCGCATACTTCAGCGCTCCACGATTGTGTTCTGTTTGCAAATCACGTAAGCATAAGCATGAAAGTTTGGAGTTTGCAAACTTCCATGTTAACGTCTTACGGTTATGTTTATGTCAATGCTTATGTGAATAATTGTGAATGATCCCATTTTGTAGCCTGGGCGCAAACTTCTGTGTTTATGTTACGGTAATGTTTAATTTTCATTGTGAATGGGCCTTTATAGTTAGTAGAGCCATCGATGTAGCTCAGTCGGCAGACTCGCTGGGCTGCTGATCCGGAGCTGCGTTCGGGCTTGGGTTGGATCCTCCTTTGGTCTTATTGAATGGTTTCTTCCGAGGTTTCCCACAGCCGTGGTACTGAAGCCGGATGGTCTATAGCGAGTCCTCGGCATCAACCCCTTTGATTTGATTACCCCCCCCCTTTGATTTGATTACCTGGTTGGGTTTTTCAGAGGTTTTCCCCAACCAAAAGGCAAATGCCGGGTAATCTTTTGGCGAATCCTCGGACCTCACCTTATCTCACTACATCTCGCCAAAATATTGTAAAAAATTGTAAAAATTGTAGAAAATTACTAAATTGTAAAACTGTAAAAATTTGTAAAAATTGTAATTGTAATGTTGTAAAATTTTGACTTGTTCCACATCTTAAAGCTTCATTGCTCATGTAGGATCTATGGAATAAAATAAATGAATGAATGAATGAAATGTATATATTTTTGCGCGGTAGCACTCATTGTTGCAAAGAGAATACGAACTGAATGAAAGACAATAATATACATTAGGTGAAGTCACTTTCATTGTAGCGGTTATAGAAATAAATTAAAATATACCAGTAGGCAATTTTAATAATGAATTAATTAATAATAGATCAATAATCAAATAAAGGCAAGAAAAAGCATTTATTTCGTAAATTAGGCATTTATATTTAAAAAGCCAGAAAAGGGCAACATAAAACTGTGACGTTTCATTCACAAAGGTATAATTCGTACAGATTTATTTTCAAAATGAAGATAGAATTAACACATTTAAAAAGGCATTCTGCCAAAGTTCCGGTCTCTGGTTATCAGTCTATTTGGCTCTCTTGACGGTAGGGAGTACAGGCTGGGGAATGTCCTCGCACGCAGGCCCGTTGAGTGGGCCCGTTATACTGTTCGGAATGGAATGATGCGCATGCCCTAAGGCCCCCCGCTACAGATTCCCCTGCGGGCTGCCCCCGAACTCTCCCTACAGCCTACAGAATCCCTTTACCTTTCCAACTAGGTATCACCGCGGTCCCCCCAATCCCGGTCCCACGAGGTACCATGAATCCACAGCAACTAATGACCATATGCCACAGGTCCAAGATCGATGTCGGAATGACAGCCTGTTTTATTCATGATCACGATTTCATGACCGTCTAAACAGGCCATAAAGACTAATCAACAAAGCGGTTGGGGAAAGTTGAATGCTGTATCTTGTTGCAATGAGTACTACAGATATGACTTCAGAATAATACGGGTTAAAATGTAAATATGAATGTTAAATTAATTGTTACTGCCTTATTTCTGTTACTAGCCGTACCCGTGCGCTCCGCTGCACCTGTTAGAAATAAATATAAAGTAAATCTAGTCTTTCAGGTGAAGCTCCCTGTAAAGCAGATTTGAATAATTTCAAGGGAAAAATTGTTCCGGGGCCGGGTATCGATCCCGGGACCTCTGGTTGAACGTACCAGCGCTCTACCACTGAGCTACCCGGGAACTCCACCCGACACCGTCTCAACTTTTTCCCTTTATACGTTACTGTGTACGTTAACAGAAAACCACAATTCCAAGTCACACAGAGATTGTGTGCACTCGTTGTGGGGGTATGGCGTTTCGTCAGCCCACGCGAGTTGTGTGGATATAAAGGGAAAAAGTTGAGACGGTGTCGGGTGGAGTTCCCGGGTAGCTCAGTGGTAGAGCGCTGGTACGTTCAACCAGAGGTCCCGGGATCGATACCCGGCCCCGGAACAATTTTTCCCTTGAAATTATTCAAATATAAAGTAATTACATAATTAAAATAGGACGTTTGATCCAGGGAACATTCGTGTTTGATAGAAGGATAAATCGTTTAACATGTTACTTAATTTAAATTGTATTTAAATAATTAAAATGCGGTCATTTTGGTCCAGAGAGCAATCATTTGGTGCAATGACAATTTCTTTAACATGTTTCTTAATTGTTATTACATGTAACCACAGTTTAATGAAGATTGACATATCATTTAGTTTTAATGTGTATACTTTATATTACTTGCTATATGTTTCAGAAGTTACTGTAATAACATTGTAGAATTATGTCCATCTAGAGAAACTACACTTTCCAATGGTGAAATAATAATTAAGCAATTAATTAGCTTCCGATATTACTTCACACAAACACAGAAACATTCTCTTAGGATATGTTTAATAGCTTTCGAGTGTTGTTGTCCAAGGCCCCTTATAGACGAAGTCATTTGTTTTTATTTCGTTACAGCGCCTTAGACGGCGTTGTTATTGTAATTTTAAAACTCATTTATCTCATTAAATATCAGTCCTATCAAAATTTTGTATAGAACAAAATTTATCGGAAATTATTTTTAAAGAAACTTTTGTTATGTAATAGTTTTCATGAAAATTAATAATAAGCGATATATTTCGATTTATTTAATTCAGGCCCCCTTATAATCCCCCTTTTAAATAAAGTATTTTGAATGCCATATAGCCTAAAATCTAAGTTACAACGAACTTAATTTATATTCAAATTTTCATATAAATCGGTTTAGCGTGCAAAGGTAACAGACAGACAGACAGACATACAAACAAAAATTTCAAAAAAAGCGATTTTCGGTTTCAGGATGGTTAATTACACATGTTAACACAATTATTTTTGGAAAATCGAAAATTACCAGAAATATTTTGGCTACAGATTTATTATTTGTATAGAATAGATGTATAATATTTACGTCATGAAAGATCCGGGTAATGCATTATTTTCTTACAGAATGAAGTTTGTAGACTACATTGAATATTTCACTTTCTTTGCCAGTGCGTAAAGTGATTACGTACTTTTTTACGCACTAGTGTTTTAAAGGTTCTCTTTACGAACTGACAACAGTGGGTAAGATGCAACTTTAACGCATTACCGTGGAAAAAATTCTTCTCGGAGCAGAGTGAAAATTTGTGATTAAAAGATAATCGCTGTTTACTGATGAATAGTATTCTCTCTAATGTTTGAAACTTCATAAAAACATTTTTAAACAGCCTTTTAATAGATAAATTGCATTAAAATATGCTAAACAAATAATGCAAATTAGATCCAAAATACATACATTCGCTTTAAATAATCATATCAAATTTCAGATCGTTAGCTCGAAAACAGTGGGATCTGTGATCGATTAAATATAACCGTACATTTGGACAGACATAAATAACTTGATTCTTAATTATTTATGATGAATAAAACCTCGAGTAACAGTTACCAGATTGGTCAGTACCGGAATCTGAACTAGGGACCTCGAGAATGTGAGTCTAGTGTTGCACCACCGAGCCAATTCACTCGGAAAGTTACTCTTTAATGTTCTGAACTAAGACAAAAATGGGAATTTATTTTACTAAAAGCAATCTACGCGGATTATTTTTTTTATCTAACATCCCTTTGAATTACGGAGGCTGTTCATATACTTTTATATAGAGTGATTCAGTGACTATGATACAAATTTTAGGGATGGTAGAGGAGACAATATTATGAACAACTTTACTACAGGAATCTATGTCCGGAAACGTTTCGTTAGGTAGTAAAAAGCCAAGATACATTAGTCAATGTAACCAGCTAGATTCGAACTGAAGGCCATCCTTTTGAAGTTTTGTTGCAGACGACTTGTTCCTGTAAACGTTGGAGACTTCTCATAAACATGGTATAAGTTACTTGGCATCGTAAATTATATTTTGACTGATTAAACCTTGAAACTTGCTGATATGCATTTCACTTAAGGAAGAGCAAAAGGAAATAGGAAATTTGCAAGGTTTCATCGGTCAAAATATCATTTACTATGCCAACTAACTTATATCACGTTCATGAGAAATCACCAACGTTTGCAGGATCAGGTCGTCTACAACCAAACTTCAAAAGAATGGCCGTGAGTTCGAATCTAGTTAGTTACACTAACATATCTACGCTTAATCTTGCAGTGTAGGCTTTCACGGCCGGAGTCTATAGATGTAGATTCATTTTCCGGGCTGAGAGGCCGTGGTCTATTAGTTGGTTTTATACCAGACGTTTCGTCTGCAACTGCGGCAGACATCTTCAGTGGAGTGGTATCCGAGGTCGCAAGACTCTTCTCGGCGTACCTGAGGCAACTGATGCCTCAGGTACGCCGAGAAGAGTCTTGCGACCTCGGATACCACTCCACTGAAGATGTCTGCCGCAGTTGCAGACGAAACGTCTGGTATAAAACCAACTAATAGACCACGGCCTCTCAGCCCGGAAAATGAATCTACATCTTTATCCACGCTTGTAACTACGAAACGCAACGTTTCCGGACATAGGTTCCTACGTGAAAGGTATTCATAATGATGATCTCTATCATCCCTAAAATTTTGTAACATAGTCACTCAATCATCCTATATAATGCAATGGAGATGTCGGAAAAAATATATCAAGGCAATGAAAACCGTAGTCATCAACCAAATGTTTTCCAGGCTAAACAAGTTACTTTCCATGCCTCTTTTCTGTTACTTTCTAATTTCTCTCTTCTTTCCACGTCTTTTCTAACTTGTACCCAAAATATTCTTAATCTTCCTAAGGATCATTTTTGTTTTACGTTCGTTTTAAAATGGGGATCATTTCTTTAATTCTTTCAATATTACTCAAATCAGTGTAACCTATCATTGTCGCAACAGTATTATAGGGCTTTCTTTGATATGATGAAAGATGAGTGGAACGGAGAAAAATTCTCTCCGGCACCAGGATTTGAACCCGGGTTTTCAGCTCTACGTGCTGATGATCTATCCACTACTAAGCCACACCGGATTCCCATCCCGATCTCGGATCGAATCCTCTCAATTTAAGTTCCACCTCTTGGGTTGCCTCTAGTGGCCTACCCTCACGCACTGCGTCACAGATGTTTGACAGTGGAACCATGTACACACACATGTGCAGAGGTGCACTCGTTATGAGTGACTAAGTGGCCGGGATCCGACGGAATAAGCGCCTCTTAAATCACTAAGTAATTATTCACATATCATATATATGAATTAGTGGATACAGCATCAGCACGTAGAGCTGAAGACCCGGGTTCAAATCCCGGTGCCGGAGAGAATTTTTCTCTGTTCCACTCATCTTTCATCATATGATGACGCAGAATATCTGCACGGAAATATCATATGTACTTCGGTACATCATAATATATGCTTTCTTTCATATTCTTCCTCGCTGTATCATTCCGAATTACTTCTAGAAAACCTACTCTGAAGTCTCCATCCCCACTTTACATCCAACATGTTGTTTCGGGAACTGAACTCTGGTTCCATTGCTATAGAGTAGCATCCTGGTGGCATTTTAAGCACTGATTTTCTTAAGTTTAGATGGAATCTTTAAACTGAACATTACTGACACATTCGCCGGTATATGAACTCCGTTTTAAGTCTGCACCCTCCAGCTGCGCCTACATCTAGATTAGCCCCATCACTAAAGTATCAGAAAGATTTCTACGCTATCTTAATGCAATTCTCTATTGAAGCATTCTATAATATTTCTCTTGAAGAAAGAGCACGTCACTTTATCAGGCAAGGGGCATCAGTGGAGAAACGATGAGTACTGCCGCTGACAGAAAGTAATTCATATCCCTTGAGAAAATATGAAGAATTGCACGTTAGCAAAAGTCAAAACTACTGCCCAGACTGCAGAAGATTATCACAGACATGATGTTCGACGACAAGATCACTATGAGGAAAGTTTCAGCCTATACAGTGTGTTTAAAAAAAGTGTCTCATATTTTTACAGGAGGTAGCATTGGTCGAAAACTAGAAAAACAAGTTTCTATAAGCATGTGTCCGGAAACAAACACAGTAGAACCCCGATTATCCGTCACCCTATTAACCGATTAGCGGATTATCCGACTGTCTTTCTCTCGCTGTTTTTTTTTTTTGCTACAGAAACATATGAAGTAGATTCTATTGTATGTTATATTAGTATAGGCCTACGTTTTTTTTTCTAGAATGTGTTATTACAAGCATTTACACTTATACAGTTTGGTGCACTGTTCGAGTTGCCGTACTCTATAACTTGTATATAAAATGTATTCCATGAATGTCAAAAGAAATGTGTTGTGCTAAGTATCGAACAAAATGCAAATAATTAAGTGGTTTGGGGAAAGAGAAACTATGGGTCATCTCGCATCAGAATATGAGATTGATGTTACAACTGTGAGCAATTCAATAAAAATAAAAGATAAAGTGTATACAGTATGTAAATCTACAACATGAGACCTCTACTGTTTATATTTTTCCGCTGACAGCCATTACAAGGAGTTTTGTTACCCATTAAAACTACGTCGTTGACAACCGAATTTAAATTAATGAACTTCTGACTCAGTACCAAGCGTGTTAAACGCAAGACCACGGAGGAAATGACGAAAATTCAAGTGTTATTCACTTAATTTACGAAAATATATTATAGTACGGATTATCCGATTTTTTCGATTAATCGTTCCGGCAACCCCCTTCATTACCACGGATAATAGAGGTTCTACTGTATCTGTTGAGATATGGGGCATCCTGTATTGTGGCCTACGATACCCACCTGTCTGTTACGTAGACACTACAGAAGATGCTCTATGTGGTTACCACTCATTGTTACACATGCTTCTCAGTGAATCATGAACTCTTGGGACCACACTTGGTAGTTGTCTGATTTGCTCAGATGCATTGAATACAAGCTCCTGTAACGCTTTTACGTTGTCGATAGGTGTGGCATATACCTAATGTCTTTAAATATACTCATAGCTAGAAATTCAAAGGATTTAGGTCAGGTGATCGGCGAGGCCATACTACTAGACCTCCTCGACCAATCCATCATCCATTAAACCTCCGGGTTAGGTAATAATAATAATAATAATAATAATAATAATAATAATAATAATAATAATAATAATAATAATAATAATAATGTTTTATTTTCGCTGGCAGAGTTAAGGCCATAAGGCCCTCTCTTCCACTCAACCAGCCTTAATCAATACAACACATATTTAAATTATGAATATTTACACTACACTTAAAAGGTTCTCCAGCAATATTATTCAGTTAAGTTTTAAAGACTAATAGACTACATATTTATTTAAATTTAGATAAACCTATAAGGTAAAGTAGTAACTTAATTTATGAGCTAATTTAATTCAATCAATTATAATTAATTTGAGATTTGAGATAGCTAGTAAAATGATGAAAATTAATTTAATATAAGCTTACTAGAACTATGTTACAGGGAGAAAAAAAATATATACATATAAATCTAAAATATATTTGTATAATGAGAATATTAATGTAATTGCCATTAGAAGTTTTGTAAATCTATTTAGAGAAATTAATGATAATAATAAGAATTTTAGTTTCATTATATGTAATAAATATTAATCAGCAATTAATGTGTTAAGTAAGAATTTATGTAATTTTGACCTAAATGAAGTTATTGTCCAACAATTGCGCACGAGGCGTAGAAAATGTGGTGGTGTCCCGTCGTGATATGGCGTTGTTAGAAAAGGAGACGATACTAAGATATGATACTGGAGCTAAATGACAGCTGTGAGCAGTATGGGATGAAGACAAATGCAAACAAGACGAAGACCATGATCATAAGAAGAAAAATACAGAAAACATAACGAATTCGAAATGAGGCAGTAGAACAAGTGTACAGCTTCAAATACTTGGGGTGTACTATAAGAAGTTGCTACCAGGAATTCAAAAAGAGGATAGAAATAGCAAAGGAAGCTTTCAATAGCAAAATGAGCATCTTCTGCGGACCTATGGAAAAAGAACTACGGAAGAGACTAGTGAAGTACTATGTGTGGAGTGTGGCATTGTGCGGTGCAGAAACATGGACATTACGACGAAGTGAAGAGAATGACTAGAAACATTTCAAGTGTGGATATGGAGAAGAATTGAATATGTGAAATGGACACAGAGAATAATAAAAATAAAGCTTTGCTACAAAGGGTGGATGAAGAAAGAACAGGCCTGATGATGAAACTGACCACGAAGAGAAAAAGAAATTGACTGGGCCACTGGCTGAGAAGAAAATGTCTATTGAAGAATGCACTTGAAAGAATGGTGGAAGTTCTGGGCAGAAGAAAACATCAGATGATAGGCAACATTAAGATACTTTGATTGCATGCGGAGAACTATGAAAAAGGCGGAAATTAGGAAAGCTGAGTTTGCAGTGAAAGATCTGCCCCTTGTCAGAAAACTGTGTATGAATGAATGGTACAGGGGTTCCAATCCAACGCCGTCCTCTCAACAGCTCTGTAGCGGTAGCGTTTAAGACTCCCATTCTGGAGATCCCGGGTTCAAACCCCGTGGCCGATCAATCTGGCTGGGTTTTTCATGGTTTCCCTCAGTCGCAAAGGAAAATTCCGGATTGGAAATTTACATACCATCACCGCCTCTATCACCAATACCATAAATATTAATCAAAATGTAAAATCAATGACAAACATAAGTCATCAACAAAACAATAACAATAGTAACAATGGCCCATGGGTACACTCATAGATTCTAAACACGCGATCTGACCACAGATGTTAAGCTTTGTATAAATAAACTTAAAAAAGGTATCCTGTGTAATACTTAAGGTCGTTTTCATAAACGACTTTGGATGAAGAATTCTCAAAGTCGACTTTCGTTGTAAAGTTTAACTTCGTTAAAAGTCCTATTCACTGACAATACTTCTGAGACTTTGACTTTGGTAAGTCGAGATTTGACGATCTTGTTCTAATGTTGGCAATCAGAATCACTGCCTTCTAAACGAATTAAATTCATAGATAGTTGAAATAGAGTAGGCATTGCCACATTCAAAGCCAGCTTTGAGTCAATGAAACAATTGAACATCGGTACATGTAAAGAAATTGTTAACCGTTCTTGTATAAGAATATTATTCGAGGGTTTAGTGTGAAACTAACGTAAGTACAACATTTGACATTTTTAGATCTTTACACCAATCTATAATAATTCGTTCTTTTACTTGGTCACAAAAATAATCGAAACAACTGGATAATACCCACGGCAGACCAATATCGATAGTCGACGCTACTCGCTGGCCATTAGTCACCGGGCCGCACCGAACCGTATCAAACAAAAGACAATCGAAATGGTGGTAGTCAAATTCGCGACTATATTCTTAAATAATTCACTCCATTAGTCAAGTTCAAGGTTTTATGTAGTACAACGGCGGTTTTTTGAATGCATTAAAAGAAAATGCAGATGTAGTAACATCTTAAACTAGGTTATCACAAGGAAATGAACAGGAAGAAAGGTGTGTTTCACGGAATATTATTAAAATGACGGAAAGTAAATTTCCGGTTAATGTTCGCCAAAGCGTAAAGTACGTAATTATGACCGCGTTGCTGTTTTATTTCTGGTCTAGAGAAAAAAAAAACCCTAGCCTTTTACGACAAAAAAAAAATTTAGGAACCATGAAATTATTCACCGCTTTCATTATAGGCCTATCATTGTTTATCAATATTACGAATCAAAAACTGTCATATTATATAACTGTAACTACTACATGGACGAATGAAATCAAATTTTATGTTAAAATTAAAAAGTTTCGTCAAATACATGCAAATGATAACATTTATATTACATAATATATAAATGAACTTCATGTTAAAATCTCCTGTCACTTCCCTATCCCTAAACTAACCTAACCAAACCTAAGCTAAGCTAACAAAGCTAACCTAACCTCACCTAACCAAAGCTAAGCTAAGCTAAGCTAAGCTAAGCTAAGCTAAGCTAAGCTAAGCTAAGCTAAGCTAAGCTAAGCTAAGCTAAGCTAAGCTAACCTAACCACAGCTAACCTAACCTAACCAAAGCTAACCTAACCTAACCTACTCCCATTCCTCGACCTCATATCAATTATCACGTGCAGCTTGCGACAGGATCATATTACCTGTCTGCGCATGCGCGGACTTGATTAATAAAAACCTGAACTAACCAAACCTAACCTTCGTATATGTAAGGTCTGTAACCGGAGTAAGAAGGGATCTCAATCATTTAATCTGCAATGTACACGCGAAAATAAATTCAAGTAAGGATCACGCTTCCACTGCATGAGAGGTCCGCGCATGCGCTACAGCAAAACTGTTTCTGTCCCGAGCCTCTCCTCTAAGCCAGACATAATTTACTCACAATATTTACGCAAATACACATTGTCGCTAACAGTGGTGCTATCTCTCAATAATGTTCAGAACGAAGGAGGTAGACAGAAAGAAAAAAAAAGAAATGTAGCAAAACTGTTTTGTCTCGAGACTCTCATCTAAGCCACGTAATAAGTCACGTAATCTACTTGCAGTATATTTGCGCAAATACACCTTGTAGCTAACACTGGTGCTCTCTCTCAGTAATGTTCAGAAAGAAGGAGGCAGAGAGAGAGAGAGAGAGAGAGAAAGAGAGAGAGAGAAAGAGAGAGAGAGCGCGAGAACAAATTTCTCCTGCCAACTAAGCCACACACCAACGTCATATTCTTATATTGGTGACATTGTGTATTTAGTTAAATTTGGTGGTAAACGTAACGGCACAGTTCAAAGCGACCGTGGTAATTCTCCAGTTTAGCGAAAATCTTAACTCAGTTCCGAACAGTTTTGTATGTAACACAATTCATAGCTACAAAATAATATTTATGATGGTATAGTTCATCTGAAATAATATTGCCTGTTGAGAATTTTCTTGTGAATGAAACATCGATTGTAGTTCCGTTAGTTTCATATTAAGCCCTCAAATTATTTAATTATAAAATAATTTTATTCTAAAGATATGGAAGATAAGAAGATGCCACCAAGGACAAACTATGAAATAGGCATATTATCCTGCTGATAGTTGATAGAGGTATTCCCTGCATGTCCGCAGAAACTACTTAAAAATTAATTGAAATCAATATTCAGGAAACATTATGACGACCTCAAGGATGATCGTAAGTTAACTGCATATCCAACTGTATAACATATCCTCTATAGAATTAAACAGTCAAAATCAATATTAAGATATCAATTCTTACCTGTAGCGTAAAATTGCGATGAAAAAAGTAGTTTAATTATTGGTGGAACAGATAATCCTCTTTGATTATTATTCATCAATGCATGTTGAAACATGACGAGAATATCTAATACGGTCTGTTTATCAAATCTGTACCTTGATTTGAATTTATTATAATATATATCTAATAATAGACTACGCTAAGGAACATTAGCAGCTTTAATAATCTCCTGGATGTCCTCAATATTCTCGGCAAATTAAACAATTTTCCTATATCAGCCATTTTCCTTATGTCCACGAACGAAAGTCAAAGTCAAAGTCTAGATTTTCGGCGACTTCGAAATAAAGTCACGATTGAAGTTTATTTTTGTCAAACTGTCGACTGTGAATAGGAAAATGGTGACTTTATATTTTCAAAAGTCAACTTTGGTCCAAAGACTCGACTATGAATACGACCCTTAGTGACAAACGGTTGTAGTGTTCGCCATTTGTTTCTTTCCAAAGAGCTTACAGTAGAAGATATGCTGTTCTTACAGTGGTTGTAAACATTTGCTCATTTCTCAGAATATATTAATTTTAGGACCCATGTTTATAGGACTTTTATTTCTTGTTTTGATGCATACTACCGCCTCTGTAAATTGTGGAACCTTATTTCAGAACACCCTGTATTTCATCTACACAATTTCTGAGTACGAGGCACAATATGCTAGCACAGTCTAGTATATAGTCACGAAGCTCAATACTTACTAAATATGCAAACATAGACATCGAAATATGCATTCATAGATGCTCACCACCAGGATCGCTACTATCGCCTCATCACAGAACCTTTCCCCAGCAGACGATAAAATGTATTGTACTTTCGATATCGTATTCTTTTGAAAAAATTAACACCTTCCTTCCACTATTGAAATGTGAAATACATAAGGTTTATATATTATTTTCATAAAGTGTATATTATATTTTATAAACTCACCTTCCTGGTTTTTTCGGAAGAAGGATAAATCTGACCTCTTTTTCGTACAATATTTATAGTACCACAAACGTCTCCTTGTCCCATATTATTATTCAAATTATTGTATTTTAGCCATTTACAGCTATTACAACCGATAAGGAACATTTCACAGTTTACACAACTTTTCACAACAGAGCGAAATACGGCGCAGTAAATGCCTTTTCGATCTAGACCAGGCCGTAATGTATGTTCGGTGTATATAGCTCAGTGAAATATTAACTTATATTATAATTTTATTGCGTATCATTGCTAAGTTTTATTTAGTGCAATGTGTCCATAAGTTCCGTTTACTTCTTGATGCATATTATGATGCAGAAATAATTACAAAACTGTGTTATTTTAATGTGAAGAGAATTTTACGCGTTAACATAATCTATTCGCATCAACATTTTAAGTTTAGAATGGAAGCTATTTTGAGGTTCAATAAAAACGAATTTATATTGTGATTTTAATTTAGCACATCTACCTTCCTTAATTGTAGACAGAAAATTTACCATATCACTCCTATGAAATTAGTGTACGTACGATTGTGTTACTTCGTCTCTTAGGTAGTAGATAAATATAATAATTCAGTACTCAATTGTAGTATTAAAATACAGACGAATAGAATGTGACGGGTGTCATACATGACATGTTTAATTATAATGTATAATTGCGAATATAGGAATATAAGTTAAATAAAGTAAGCATAACCTATACTTTCCATATGACATAACATACATATGTAGTGGCAGGGCATTGGAGACCACTAAAATTAGACAGAAATGGGCAACTGGTACAGTAAACATAATCTATAATTTCAATATATCTAAATATTCGTGCGGTGTAACTGAAAATTATTGAATCGTGCATAAATGAATGTACAAGAATTTCGCAATATTAATCGAAATAAAGGCAAGTATTACACATACAAACAACGTAATTTTCACACCAAAAATAATATTACACCTTAACTCGCCAGGAATTATGTCTGAAGTGTCTCCTAATCATTGTTTTAAATTTTACTAATGCAATTACACTACATTTTAGAGAAATATATGTTACTTTTTATGCATTCCAATTAATTTATATGGTTGAAACGCCGCCTTTCGTGATCGGGTTAAGCGAGTCACATGGTCTGCCTTACTGCCTGAATTAGATCACTATGGCAGTGACACAGTCTATTGTTCCTAGTGCTCACAGCGCTCCAAGCGGCTAGCAACTATCGTGAGAAATGCAAAAAATCACCCCAAGCTTCGTGACTGTATATAGTAGACTGTGATGCTAGCTTGCAGATGTCGTGTGTACTTACCGTCCAGAGACGAGAACTCTGGGTCAGGTGGATCCCAACTTGCGGACACATCGATGCCGCCGTCTGGCTGCTTGCTTTCGAAAACGTCAGCGTTGGGATTGAGGGCAGCACCGCTAAGACTAGGAGTCACCTAGATAAGCAAGAACGACTCTGTCACTGTCTGCTCGGTTCGACATCAAATAAAGCATCAAAATGTCTATGAAACGGTTCTTCAGGATTAGCCGAGTTTAAATTAACCCCCCTCCCTTCCCCAGTCATCGTCTGCATTATTTCCTGGTTCAAGTTAATACTTTAAGTCTTTCATGAAATGCAGAAATAAATTTGGAAGCTGCTTTCCTGTGCATTACGCTACATGATCGTTTTCCCTCTTAGCATAAGAAATATGTATGTTACGTCATTTTCGAACGCGTAGAAGACAAACGCCAATCAGAGCGATGGCTGCAGACGACAGTACGGGATTCCCCGTGGTAGATGAAATAAAATATCTGCACCGTCAGCATCACCATCACCACTACCACTACCACCACACAAGCACAGTTTTTGACAAACATATTTAAACATACTTAATACTGTGATTTATGAACACTTATGTTGTCGATATACTATCATATTTCTCATAAAACAGTTTATTACAAAGTAAGAGAAATACAGAATGAACAGCCAAAACGAATGCATGAAGAAAGAATATAAAAAATTATAATGTTGCATCAGCATAAGGAGAAAAAGAAACTCTTGTCGACCATGAAAATTAACCTTGAATGAAGGAGTCACTGACAGGCGAGCAAGAATATGCACAAGCAGAGAGGAAAAAGGATAAAGATGAGATGAGTAATGAATGAGGGGGAGAGGAGGCCAGGGGCGCATGAGGAGATTAGGAGTGCATGAGGGGAGGAGGAGTTTATATTTGATGCATGAGGGGGATGAGGAGGTGATCGATGACACAGGAGGAGGTGGTGATCGGTGACCGCATGAAGGGAGGAGGAGGTGATCGGTGACACATGAGGTGGTGTCGGTGACGCATGAGGGGGAAGAGGAGGTGATCGGTGACGCATGAAGAGGAGGTGGTGATCGGTGATGCATAAGGGAGAGGAGGAGGTGATCGGTGACACATGAAGAGGAGGTGGTGATCGGTGACGTACGACGGAGAAGAGGAGGTGATCGGTGACCGCATGAAGGGAGGAGGAGGTGATCGGTGACACATGAGGTGGTGTCGGTGACGCATGAGAGGGAAGAGGAGGTGATCGGTGACGCATGAAGAGGAGGAGGTGATCGGTGACGCATGAAGAGGAGGAGGTGATCGGTGACGCATGAAGAGGAGGTGGTGATCGGTGATGCATGAGGGAGAGGAGGAGGTGATCGGTGACACATGAAGAGGAGGTGGTGATCGGTGACGCATGAGGGAGAGGAGGAAGTGATCGGTGACACATGAAGAGGAGGTGGTGATCGGTGACTCATGAGGGAGAGGTGGTGGTGATCGGTGACACAGGGGGATGAGGTGGTGATCGGTGACGCATGAGGGAGAGGAGGAAGTGATCAGTGACACATGAAGAGGAGGTGGTGATCGGTGACGCATGAGGGAGAGGAGGTGATCGTCGATACAGGAGAATGAGGTGGTGATCGGTGACGCACGAGGGGGACGAATGTGTGGATTTGACGCATGATGGGAGGAGGAAGTGGTCGGTGACACGTGAAGTGGAGATCAGTGACGCATGAAGAGGAGTTCAGTGGCACATGAGGAGAAGAAGAAAATCGTTGACGCGCGAGGGGGAGGAGGAAGAAAGTCCATGAGGAAAGAGGAATGGCGGAGGCAAGTGAGGCACGAGGAGAAGGCGGAATAAGGAAAGGAGGTGACCATTACTGCGTGACGGAGAGGTCCTTGCCAGTGACATGATGGGAAGAGATCAATGACACGGTGAGGACTAAGGTATAAGGAGAGCAATAACGAATTATGAGAGCAAAGACGATTGAAAGACGAAATAGGAGCAAAACATTGAAAGACGAAATAGGAGGAAGGACATTGAAAGACGAAATAGGAGAAAGAAAATTGAAAGACGAAATGGGAGGAAGAACACGAGAGACGAAAATGGAAGAACACGAGAAAGACGAAAAGTGAAGAACACGAGAAAGACGGAAAGTGAAGAACACGAGAAAGACGGAAAGTGAAGAACACGAGAAAGACGGAAAGTGAAGAATACGAGAAAGACGAAAATGGAAGAACACGAGAAAGACGAAAAGTGAAGAACACGAGAAAGACGAAAATGGAAGAACACGAAAAAGACGAAAAGTGAAGAACACGAAAAAGACGAAAAGTGAAGAACACGAGAAAGACGAAAAGTGAAGAACACGAGAAAGACGAAAAGTGAAGAACACGAGAAAGACAAAAAGTGAAGAACACGAGAAAGACGAAAATGGAAGAACACGAAAAAGACGAAAATGGAAGAACACGAAAAAGACGAAAATGGAAGAACACGAGAAAGACGAAAAGTGAAGAACACGAGAAAGACGAAAAGTGAAGAACACGAGAAAGACGAAAAGTGAAGAACATGAGAAAGACGAAAAGTGAAGAACACGAGAAAGACGAAAAGTGAAGAACACGAGAAAGACGAAAATGGAGGAACACGAAAAAGACGAAAATGGAAGAACACGAGAAAGACGAAAAGTGAAGAACTCGAGAAAGACGAAAAGTGAAGAACACGAGAAAGACGAAAATGGAAGAACACGAGAAAGGCGAAAATGGAAGAACAAGAGAAAGACGAAATGTGAAGAACATGAGAAAGACGAAAATGGAAGAACACGAGAAAGACGAAAATGGAAGAACACGAGAAAGACGAAAATGGAAGAACACGAGAAAGACGAAAATGGAAGAACACGAGAAAGACGAAAATGAAAGAACAAGAGAAAGACGAAATGTGAAGAACATGAGAAAGACGAAAATGGAAGAACACGAGAAAGACGAAAATGGAAGAACACGAGAAAGACGAAAATGGAAGAACGCGAGGAAGACGAAAATGGAAGAACGCGAGAAAGACGAAAATGGAAGAACGCGAGAAAGACGAAAATGGAAGAACACGAGAAAGACGAAAATGGAAGAACACGAGAAAGACGAAAATGGACGAACACGAGAAAGACGAAAATGGAAGAACACGAGAAAGACGAAAATGGACGAACACGAGAAAGACGGAGAGAGAAGAACATGAGACGAAAAGGAGAAAAGAACATGAGAAAGACAAAAAAGAGGGCATGAAAAATAAAGATAGCCCTAAGGGAGGAAAAACACGATAAACACAGAAAGGAAGCTGTAGAAGAGGAAGGAAAGAATTAGAAGAGAAATAAACAATATCAAGGGAGAAGGGCGGAAGAGAAACGTATTAATCGAGAAGGAAGAACTCGAAATGAAAGAAATAATGACAAATTTTCCTTTGTACGTATTATATCACGATTATTATTCCACTATATCGACGTTAAGAAGCCGTCCGTACCTGTTGAAGGCAGACAGACATAGTAGCACTGCAAAACAGCATCTCAGTGTGTTCGCCACGTCAATCACTGCCGGTCTATGATTTCTGCGCCACGCAGGGGGAGGCTGCAGGAATTAACAGCGGATAAAGAGGAATGCGAAACATGATAGCCCCAGCGGTCTCGTAATCAGGAACACGGGTTCTTTGTTCTGGCCTAGCTTTGTTTATTGAGCGATACTTGCTCCGAACCCGAGACAATATGATTATTATTATACTCTTAAAAGCTACTGACTCGCTGGATGAAGTGGAGCAGCTAGTGTTAAGCGCTGCGTATTGTTTTACTGCGGCCACGCATATTAACTGTAATTAAACATAAAACAATGGAAGAGACTGCAGGTACGTCTGTCGCAGTTCTATATTTCATTGTAATTGTTTATCCTGTAATTCTTAACAGCTTATGAGACACTTAAATCAACGTGCTACAGCGCTTCTGAAACTTTGTTAGAGTGAAGAAGCGTTTCAAGGATTCTGCCAAACAACAAATCAACTCTCAATCGATCTTAAGAGAACCCTGACCTTGAAAAAACAGTGAACATTTCTTTTGGTGTTTTATTGCATTACATGCTCTGAAATTTCCTCTTTCCAAAGGTAGATGAAACATTATGCACACTACTCACTTTTAAAGAGCTTTTTTTTAGCAGCAATCCGCTATATGCAGCAGGGATGTACCAAAATGTTTGAAGGCCATCTTGAAAAACAGTAAAAATGTTATTTTTTTACTGCATTATCTATCTACTGTATGTATAATTTGAACTGGTAATGGAAATTACGGGAAAACGGCTGAACGGATTTTAATGAGTGACCCCTCATTTTCATGCCTGGCATCCAAAGTTTTTCGGAAAAGTAGTAGTTTTCAGTGACATGTCAATTTTCCTACATAACTTTCCTAGTTTCCAAAATCCATCTATTGTCAGTTTTGAGAACTAATTGTATTGAATCACGGCCGATTTGAGTAAATTTCAGAACAAAACACACACTACAATAAACAATAGGCTATTACACGAAGGCCATGACCGCAGGATTGCCGACATATTTAGAGCTCAATTCAATTTGTTATTAAAAACTGATTCTGCAGTGTATAATTTTCTGAGTACAACTGTGTATTGGATATTGAAATCTACGAAACTTGAGGTCGTTTGATGACATTATTATCATTAGAAATTAAATATTATTATAGTTAATATCATGATGTGACTATTTTTCACTAATTGTACATAATATTGATGCTATATTGATGACATGAAAGTGAAACGTTTTGAGGTTATGTAAGTAAATGTAGAGAATATCTTAATTTAGATCTTCATTTCTATAATTTACTGAGTGACTGCTATATATAACTGCAAAACTTAAGTAAGATAATAATATTGTTATTAAAAATTAAATATTTTTATACTTATTAAACCAGTGGGGTTGGGTCTTTTTCATATACTTAATGGCGGTGTAGTGTAGATATTGGTATGTGTCATTGTCTTCAGTATTGGTAGAGAGAGCGCAAAAATTACAGTTCCTAAGGAAAGATAAAAAGGTATTACTGATAAAATAAGAGGCCTAGAAAATTTTGTAGTCTCCAGATCATTTCAGCAAGATCTCTTAGTAGGATAAAATGATTTTACGCTCTATATTTCAAGTTCTACATGCAGCAGCTATACGAAAATGCTATTGTTCGAAACCTTAGCAAACCTGACATTTTTTTAACTTTTCCATACAATCCACAATGACCTGAAATAGCTACTGCTGTCGTCCTGACATTGATATTTGCGTTTTCGCGTTGAAACTCAAAAACTGAAGTTGGATAGGTTCAAGAAAAAGTATTTGGCCTAAAAAAATTCATTCAGAGGGAGTATGTTTCATTATTATGGAAGCAAATAACTATCGAAAAGACAAGTATTCTTCATTGAAAATAAATCTGAAAAATTTTTATTTGAACGTCTAACGAACTTAGTTTGCAGCAGCATTTGCTGCCACTAGTATATATATAATTTGAACTGGTAATGGAAATTACGGGAAAACGGCTAAACGGATTTTAATAAATGACCCCTCATTTTGAAGCTTGGAACTCAAAGTTTTTTCAGAAAAATAGTAGTTTTCAGTGAAATGTCAATTTTTCAGCATAATTTTCCTATTTTCCAAAATCCATCTGTCGTCAGTTTTGAGAACTAGCTAATTGAATTTAGAATAAAACAAAACACACATTACAGTAAACAATATTACACGAAGGCCATGATCTGCAAGAATGCTGATATATTAGAGCTCAAATTAAATTGGTTATTAAAAACTGAACTTACTAAAAATAATTTACAGGTTCGATTCTGTGGTGTGTGATTTTCTGGGTACAGCTGTGTATTGGATATTAAAAACTACAAAACTTGAGGTGGTTTGATGACATTATTACCATTAGAAATGAAATATTATTGTGGTTAATGCCATGATGTGACTATTTTTCATTAATTATACATATTAATGCTATATTGATGATATGAAAGTGAAATGTTTTGGGGTTATATAAGTATACGTAGAGAATAACTTAAATTAGATTTTGATTTCTATATTTTACTGAGTGGCGGCTATATAGTATATATAGTATATGTTACTGAAAGCTATAAAACTTACGTTAGATAATAATATTATTAAAATCAAATATTTTTATAGTTATTAATTAAGTGGGGTTGGGTCTTTTTCATATATTTAATGGCGGTGTTGTGTAAATATTTATATGCGTGGTTCTCTTCAGTATTGGCTCGAGAGAAAGCATCTTTCATTATTATGGAAGCAAATAACTTTCAGAATGTCTGGTATTCTTCATTGAAAATAAATCTGAAAAATGTTTATTTGAACGTCTAATGAACTTAGTTTGCAGCAATTGCTGCACAAGCCACTAGTATATTATATTCGCTGAAAAGGGGCATACCAACACATTTAATAAGAGCTATTCAAAATATGTATATGAATACCATAATAAAAATTAAAACAATTTTCGGAATCAGTAAGAGTTCAAAGAAAATATCAAGAGGTGTAAGACAAGAGTACCACATATCACATGCATTGTTTAATTTTTATATCGACGAAGCTGTGAGAAATTGGGGAGCACAACTGAACGTTAATTTTATCGGAAAAAAACTCTAAATTTTATGCTTTTTGCCGATGGTTTATTGATCGTCTAAGATAATGAGCACAATCTACAAAAAACAGTATTCAGCATGTATAAAATAGCTTTCGATTACAATTTGAAGGCATCTACAAAGAAAACAAAAATTTTCGGATTCATAGGATCTCAACCCAAACGAACCAAATTTTCAATCAATGATATCAATTTAGAACAGGTTTCAAATTTTATTTACCTAGGGTGTAATATTACGTATGACCAACCAAGCGATCAAGAAACTAAACTCTCCAGATTTCTACAGCTCCTGGGAACAATGAAACGAACTCTAATGAAAAGAGTCCGGAAAGAAACAATACTGAAATTTTATAAGACAATGGCAATACCATTGTTAACATATGGAGCCGAAAATTGGGTACTGACCAAACAACAACGTAGAACAATAGAGGCGGCGGGGATTACATTATTGAGGCTTCCTGCTGGTTACAGATTGAAAGATCAGAAGAGAAATAGTGAAATCCGTGAAGAGTTACAAATACAAAGTCTTCTTCACTTCATAGACTCTTCTAGATAGCAGTGGTACCAACATCTAATGAGAATGGACATAAACCGTACCCCTCTAAAGATGTTCCTATATCAACCAGTTGGTAGAAGGTATCTTGGCAGGCCCAGAAAGAGATGGAGAGAACAGTTCTGATTTCCTTGAAATGGAACAGGCCTAAGGGCCTAAACCATAATGTATTTGATGATGATGATTCCCTGAAAATTCCTCTTTCCAACGGTATATCCAACATACAGACTACTCAGTTCTAAAGAGCCATTTTTTAATAATCCATCTTATGTGCTAAAAATTTGTAGGTCACCTTGAAAATCTGTGAATGTTTTCTTTTTTGCTGCATCATATTCGCTGAAGTTTCATCTTTCCAACGGTATATGAAACATACACCATTCATTTCTAAAGAGCTGACTTTTTTTACTATTACAATTCGTCAGATGCAGCTGGAATTTACTAAAAAGTTTGAAGGCCATCTTGAAAGAATAGTAAACATTTTCATTTTTTCTTTTTACCGCATTATATTCTCTGAAATCTCATCTTTCCAACGGTAGGCCTATATGAAACATACACCATTCATTTCTAAAGAGCTGACTTTTTTATTATTACAATTCGTCAGATTCAGCTGGAATGTACTAAAAAGTTTGAAGGCCATCTTGAAAGAATAGTAAACATTTTCATTTTTTTTTACAGCATTATATTATCTGATATTTCATCTTTCCAACGGTATATGAAACATACACCATTCATTTCTAAAGAGCTGACTTTTTTATTATTACAATTCGTCAGATGCAGCTGGAATGTAAGTACTAAAAAGTTTGAAGGTCATCTTGAAAGAATAGTAAACATTTTCATTTTTTTCTTTTTACCGCATTATATTCTCTGAAATTTCATCTTTCCAACGGTATATGAAACATACACCATTCATTTCTAAAGAGCTGACTTTTTTATTATTACAATTCGTCAGATGCAGCTGGAATGTACTAAAAAGTTTGAAGGCCATCTTGAAAGAATAGTAAACATTTTCATTTTTTTCTTTTTACCGCATTATATTCTCTGAAATCTCATCTTTCCAACGGTAGGCCTATATGAAACATACACCATTCATTTCTAAAGAGCTGACTTTTTTATTATTACAATTCGTCAGATTCAGCTGGAATGTACTAAAAAGTTTGAAAGCCATCTTGAAAGAATACTAAACATTTTATTTTTTCTTTTTACGGCATTATATTCTCTGATATTTCATCTTTCCAACGGTATATGAAACATACACCATTCATTTCTAAAGAGCTGACTTTTTTATTATTACAATTCGTCAGATGCAGCTGGAATGTACTAAAAAGTTTGAAGGCCATCTTGAAAGAATAGTAAACATTTTCATTTTTTCTTTTTACCGCATTATATTCTCTGAAATGTCATCTTTCCAGCGGTATATGAAACATACACCATTCATTTCTAAAGAGCTGACTTTTTTATTATTACAATTCGTCAGATGCAGCTGGAATGTACTAAAAAGTTTGAAGGCCATCTTGAAAGAATAGTAAACATTTTCATTTTTTCTTTTTACCGCATTATATTCTCTGAAATCTCATCTTTCCAACGGTAGGCCTATATGAAACATACACCATTCATTTCTAAAGAGCTGACTTTTTTATTATTACAATTCGTCAGATGCAGCTGGAATGTAGTAAAAAGTTTGAAGGCCATCTCGAAAGAATAGTAAACATTTCCAGTTTTTCTTTTTACCGCATTATATTCTCTGAAATGTCATCTTTCCAGCGGTATATGAAACATACACCATTCATTTCTAAAGAGCTGACTTTTTTATTATCACAATTCGTCAGATGCAGCTGGAATGTACCAGAAAGTTTGAAGGCCATCTCGAAAGAATAGTAAACATTTTCATTGTTTCTTTTTACCGCATTATATTCTCTGAAATCTCATCTTTCCAGCGGTATATGAAACATACACCATTCATTTCTAAAGAGCTGACTTTTTTATTATTACAATTCGTCAGATGCAGCTGGAATGTACTAGAAAGTTTGAAGGCCATCTCGAAAGAATAGTAAACATTTTCATTTTTTCTTTTTACCGCATTATATTCTCTGAAATGTCATCTTTCCAGCGGTATATGAAACATACACCATTCATTTCTAAAGAGCTGACTTTTTTATTATTACAATTCGTCAGATGCAGCTGGAATGTACTAAAAAGTTTGAAGGCCATCTTGAAAGAATAGTAAACATTTTCATTTTTCCTTTTTACAGCATTATATTCTCTGAAATCTCATCTTTCCAGCGGTATATGAAACATACACCATTCATTTCTAAAGAGCTGACTTTTTTATTATTACAATTCGTCAGATGCAGCCGGAATGTACTAAAAAGTTTGAAGGCCATCTTGAAAGAATAGTAAACATTTTCATTTTCCTTTTTACCGCATTATATTCTCTGAAATCTCATCTTTCCAACGGTATATGAAACATACACCATTCATTTCTAAAGAGCTGACTTTTTATTATTACAATTCGTCAGATTCAGCTGGAATGTACTAAAAAGTTTGAAGGCCATCTTGAAAGAATAGTAAACATTTTCATTTCTTTCTTTTTACCGCATTATATTCTCTGAAATGTCATCTTTCCAGCGGTATATGAAACATACACCATTCATTTCTAAAGAGCTGACTTTTTTATTATTACAATTCGTCAGATGCAGCTGGAATGTACTAAAAAGTTTGAAGGCCATCTTGAAAGAATAGTAAACATGTTCATTTTTCTTTTTACCGCATTATATTCTCTGAAATCTCATCTTTCCAACGGTATATGAAACATACACCATTCATTTCTAAAAGCTGACTTTTTTATTATTACAATTCGTCAGATGTAGCTGGAATGTACTAAAAAGTTTGAAGGCCATCTTGAAAGAATAGTAAACATTTTCATTGTTTCTTTTTACCGCATTATATTCTCTGAAATTTCATCTTTCCAGCGGTATATGAAATATATATATCGGATTTATAAAATAAAAATAAAATAAAAACCATTACTGATTATAAGAAGCGTATTTATAAAATTTAACAAACAAATGCATCAATTAATAATTGAAATAAAATATGATAAGTCACAATTTTGATTTTCTAACAACGTAACCTGTAAAACAAAGCAAAAAACACAGCATTTCCTGTTCATAAAATCGCACAACACATTTCTAGCGAGCTTGCCTGAAGAGAAATGAAAATTAGGTTGCAGCCGCCAAATTACTCTTCAAGGAATGACCACTTATATAAATGAAGGGAAAGAAGACAGAAGACGGACACTGGAAAGTTTTCTTTTCCCAATCGTATTATCAGGGATTGGAATACTTTACCTGCAGACTTACTAAAGGCTTTACCAACAACCAAAAACATTTTTAAAAATAGGCTTAAGGACTTTATTAATAGACAGTGGTATATTATGCACACTATTTAAAGGGTGTAATTGATGTTTTGTTATTTGAAGTGTTGTATCAGTGAATAATTATGTTGTGTCAGTGAAGTGTGTTGTGTAAGTGAAGTGTGTTTGCGTCAGTGAAGTTTTATAGTTTATAGTGGTAGAGCAAAGTATTTGAACAGTGAAATGTTTTTAAAGTGTTAGTGAAATCAGGATAGAATCAGTGAAATGTGTCGTAGTTCCAGTACAGTGAGTGAGTTGACAGCGAAATGAGTGTAGTGCTGAAAGGTACTTGTGCAGGTATGGACATATCATACTCGTGGCTTTTAATTCGAACTTAGGGTTAAGATACAAATTAGATTTACTTTAAATGTATTTTAAGTGATCATGCTTCATTTAATTTAGGATGCTCCTTATTACTATTACTATTATTATTATTATTATTATTATTATTATTATTATTATTATTACTATTATTATTATTATTATCATCATCATTATCATAATTATTTATTAGTATTTATTATTATTACTATTATTATTATTATTATTACTATTATTATTATTTTTATTAATGTATTATTAATTGTGTTTATCATTAATTGTCATTATTGAATGTAATTAGTAAGGAGCGGATTTCTATAT